>NC_064622.1:35720585-36023615 GCF_023898315.1 Schistocerca nitens
GATGTGTTGGTAATGGTCGACGAATGCAGAGACAATGTCCGCTTGACGCGTCACTCTTCGGTCTTCGCGGGTGATTAACTCCCGTACCAAAACGCGTCGTCGGTGCTTTCGTTCATTCACGACGTGGTGCATGGAAGGAATCTCGTGCCTTACCGTATCGTGACATCTGGCGCGCACCATGGTTCCCTGAAGATGTTTCCGAGCTAAAGCCACTAGTTTAGCGTTTATCCTTTTGCGTTCGATCCAGATGTCCTGTCCCGGCGGGCCATCATCCAGGTCGCGCAGTGCTGCAAAATAAAAGTCGGTGGTACGGCGGCGCCATTCTGCCATTTCCCTGCTATATGAGATGAACGTACGGCGAAGTGCCGGTTTAGCACAAGTTAGCCACCAATCAAGCTTCGTCGCATACCTTCCAACCCTTCGCTCGCACATCGTCCATGTCTCAAGGATCCGTTGACGGCATTCAGGATCATGTAGATGTTGAATGTTTAGTTTCCACGGGGCCTTACTGTTCCACACCTCTCTACGGGGAAGAAGCACCGTACAGATGTAAGCGCTGTGATCGGAAAATGCCAATGGCCAGCGTTCCGCGTCCTGGACATCATTTGCATGAGCCCGTGAGATATAAATGCGATCTAATCTGCTCGCCGAGTGACTTGTCACATAGGTGTATCCCGGTGCAACTCCATGTCGTAATTCCCACGTGTCACTAAGTACAAGGTCGTTGACAACGATTCGCAACTCCTGGCTGATGTTTGCTTGCGGCCATTGGTCTTTCTGGCTGAGAACACAGTTGAAATCTCCACCAATTATTACACATTCAGAACGTCCATGGAATAGTGGAGCAATGTCTTCTGCATAAAATCGCGCCCTTTCCCGCCGCCGATTGTTTCCCGACGGTGCATAAAGATTGATGATGCGTGTCCCAAACGTCGTGAAAGCCATTCCCCTGGCCGACGGAAGATAACACACGTTTTCCACTGGGAAGCCATCTCGCACGTAAACTGCCACCCCACTCCCATTGTGATCTCCATGTGACGAATAGGATTGGTAGCCTGCGATGTATGGGAGTGCAGCTATGTGGACTTCCTGCAGCAAAGCAATATCCACATCAGATGCCCAAACCGTTTCCTTCAATAGGTGTATTTTGGCCGGTGAACGCACGTCATTGATATTTAATGTAGCAATACGGTTCGCATGGCGTTGAATCCCACTCTGTCGAGGCGCAAAAACATCTCCCTGCACCGGCGCCGGGGGTTGAGTTAGAAGACGTTCTCTCGCCCCTCTCCCTTCACCTTCAACAATTATTAGTCCGTCTTCGTGAGTGCCGGCTGCCTCTGTATGACGTCCGGCGCCTCCTCAATATCCTCATACCACATCTTTTCAGGCTGTGATATATTCGTGTCCATAGCCACAGCATCTGCGTCTGGAGAGCCAACTGGCTGTGACTTCTCTTCAGCATCACCACGTACCGGTACCGTCAATGTGACAGACCGCTGTGGGTCGGATCGAACAGTTCCCAGTGCCTCATCCTGTTTCGTAGAGGCTGTTGTGTCGTCTTGGTCCACAGGCACATCGTCGTCGGGGCAAGGGGAGTCATCCCGAGGAGATGTCGTGCGACGCCGCCGTTTCCTCCTTTTCGGGGAACGCTGTTTGCGTGATCTTCCGTCCGTGTCCTCAGATTGCAGGGAATCACGGCTGCCCGAAAGAAAAGCATCCGTAGGAACTGGAAGTGTTTAGAGTCCCATCGTTGAACTTGGCGGGAGTTCGGTCGAAACTAATGATGTCGTCTCAGAGTGCGTTTCAGACGGAACAGCATCCGTAGTGGCTGGAACTGCTTCTTGTACTATCGGTGTGCTTGGTGGGTGTTCGGTCTCATCTGATGTTGTCGCCGTAGATTGTATGCTCGACGGAGCAGCATGCTCTGTCATCCCGACGTCTGCGACAAGGTTTCGGAGAGTGCCATCTTGATCTTCCACCGGGGCTGTGTCCTTTCGGTCATCAGCGGACGCAGTGAGGGCTTTGGCATAGGTGATCGGTAGTACTGTCATCGCCGGCGACGGCTCCCGCACATCTGAAGGCAGTTGCGTAATCCGCCGTTGCATACAGTTCGACCTGAGGTGTCCCTCCTGGCCACATCCAGAACATGTACGTGGTTGACCATCGTAAATCACCACCGCCCGACAACCACCAATTGTCAGATAGGACGGTACATGCTTCTGAAGATCAATAGTGATCTGCCGCACTCCGTTAAGAACGGGGTATGTGGCGAATTGTGTCCAGCGTTCTGCTGTGTGACCATGTACTGTGCCATATGGCTTAAAAGCCTCGATAACTTCGTCAGCCGGGAGCTCAAATGGCAGCTCAAAAACACGTATTGTCCGTATACCCAGACCAGCATGTTCTACAGTTACCGTGCCGACATTCCCGTCACTATGGCAAAATCGGAGACCTGCTTTTGTCGCCTGTAGAATTCTCTCACACACCGCGTCATTTACCATCTTAACATACACCGTGGGACTAACGATGGATAGGTGAATTCCGATAATATCGTTTGGCGGTATCTTGACGTCCTCTCGAATGAATCGTTCCACTGCTAAAGCCTTTGGTCGTTCGTAGTCTCTGCAGAAATTGAATCGTAATGTAGTTTTCCTGTACTTGTTCGCCATGATCGTTGTTACTAGCAGACTAAGTCCACAAGTAAACAAACACTCGCACACGCCACACAGGCGGAAGTATCGGACCTCCGCTTCGCACGGCTGCTAGCGCCGAACTGCGCCACTAGTCCAGGAGCTCAGACAACACAACATCGTCTCAGAAGTAGACAACACTTCCTCCTGGCACTTCCACGGCCTACAGTGTTGCCAGATCGTGCAGATGGCCAGACTGAGTTGTCAGGGGCGGTCGGTTTTATTGACCACCTTAAGTGAATGCCTCTTACTTAGGCTCTATGGCGGCCAACCTGCGATCAGTTTTTATGTCTAAGACTGTACATCACATCCACCTCTTTCTGTCCCATTTGTGTCATGCATTTGAGATTGATCTCCCTGGGCCAGCACTCATTTGATAACGGCAAAGTACCTTCGGCAGTACCGTCTTCATTGTACTATTTATGAGTCGGTTAAAGATATTATAGTCGGAATGGAGTAGAGTTAGAGGTCGAAAATCCTTCAGCGTAGTGCTACGTGGTTTTTTGGGGATGAGGTCAATCAGTCCTTTCGTAAACTGAGGTGGCATCTGCTCGTCTCCCAATAATTCATCGCATATTTTGGTGAACTCTAGTCCTATGGCGTTCCAAAAGCAAGCATAAAATGCTATGAGTAGGCCATCTAAAGCAGCCGATTTCCTTGCACCCGAATCTTTGATTACTGTAAATACTACTTCATCAGTTATGTTGGCTACAAGGTCGGCGTTGTCAGTCGGATTGACCGTGGGTTCAATGTATGATAAAAGCGGCTCACTTGCCGTCGAATCAGTTGCCGACGCAGAGTAAAAATCTGTATAATGTTGCACCACGTAGTTTTTTATTGTGACTTGTTGATCGTATTCGTTCCCCTGTGCATCACTGAGAGTACGGTGTAACTTTTGTTTACCTCTCTTGGCTTCCCGGGTCACGTGATATATGGACGTATTCTTCTGCGTCAGTTCAATCGGAGAACGAGCTCGAACCTTTTTCCCCTCTGAGTTTGTCGTACCGATACTGTTATTCTTGCTTTTGTGTGTTTTATTCTACTAATCCCATGGAGTCATCGTAGAGTCTGCGGAGACGTAGAAAGTGATACTCCAAGGTGCGTTTTCGCGAGTACGCTTTCATGCGACGATGTCGTGCGATGCGTACTTTTATCTGCGGTTTTGCAGACTGTAGCCACCACAAGATGCGTGTTGGATATCTGGATCGCGTCCGATAGCATCGCTGCCATGTTTCATGGATCTCGTGTTTCAGTTCTGCGTCCTCCGAAAGTGACACCTTCAACCCCCATACGCCACCTCATAGGAATGTGTTTCGTTTAGTGTGCTGCGCGGTTATATGAAATGCGCACTGATCCGAGAAGGGTCCAAATCTCGCAGCCAGTTGCATTGTGGATAAAGCCTTTCGTTAGATACAGCGTGTCTAGTCTACTTGCCGAATTGCTGGATGCGTGTAAGTGGATCCTCGGGTGTGCGGACGAAGATGACACCAAGTACCTGTCACATCTAGTCTATTAGTAAACTACAACAGCTCCTCGCAAATGTTGAAGTTCGGGACTTGATCTTCTTGACGCAATACGCAGTTAAAATCTCAACCCAAAATTATGTGCAATCCAGGATCCGTTATTAATGGGACAATTTCGTCCCGGATCAGATTTCTCCTTGCTCGTTTTCCGCTGGATCTGGAGGGAGCATATATATATATATACAAGAATTTGATCATACATTTCTGCAGTTTGCCTCGTCCAGATGCAAGTATAGCTTGTGCTGTACATGGTATGCCGTGTCTGAACAATAATCGAGTTCCGCATTCATTGCCTACGTTCAAGATTGCCTCATATCCGTACAAATCCGCTTTTCGTCGTAACTACCTCTTGTATCATAGCTATGTCAATGTCGGCGGCGTATAAGTAATCCTTCACAGATTATAGCTTTACGTCGGAAACTATTCTGTTTACATTGAGCGTGGCAATTTTATAAAAAATGGCTCTTAGCACTATGGGACTCAACTGCTGTGGTCATTAGTCCCCTAGAACTGAGAACTACTTAAACCTAACTAACCTAAGGACATCACAAACATCCATGCCCGAGGCAGGATTCTAACCTGCGACCGTAGCAGTCGCACGGTTCCGGACTGCGCGCCTAGAACCGCGAGACCACCGCGGCCGGCGGCAATTTTATAAGCCCGCGTCATTCGGTAGTTTTACTAATCGCATTCACTGTCATCAGACCATGCAGTCCCCTTATCAGGTCCACGGTGGTCAACCGTTTCCATTGATTCTTCAATTGGAGGGGCCAGGTTCATATGTACATCCTCATTTGTCTTTGGGATGTGTGTTTTTCCGACGTCTACCACGTCATGCTTTCCGCTTCATCTGTTTTTAGATTTTTTTTTTTTTTGGTACGCTTGCTCCAGTTCTTGAATCTCTTTAGGGCTCTGTTTTCGTGTTTGCCGTTTATGTTTCACCGGCTGCTGTCTGATTTTGTCTTTCTCAGTATTCTTCAAATATTCAGAGAGGGTTGGTGTTTCGAGCAAAATTTTCACCCCTGCTCTTAGTGGATGACGGTTTCAATAGAGAAATCGGTTCACTATGAGGTTTCTGATTCAGGGTTGGTTCTTGCATAATGTCATACTGAACAGCGGAGCAACCGGAGAATTTGCGGTGGTTCCCAATATCTTTCGGTGTCTGCTGTGTTGAAACCGTTTCAACTGTCACGCTGTCCTTAGGTTCGGGTGGTCTCGCTTCTGTTGTGTCAGTGGTGGCAGTCTGGGCTCCTGCTCGTGTTGGATGGTCCTCCGTGTTCACATTAGGGCTTTGGGTGAGGACTTGGCCGCGGGCAGCCGCAGCGTTAAGTCTTTGGCAGCGCAGTCACAGCCGGAGGTCTCGACGCCTCGCCAGCCGGCAGCTGCGCCACTCGCCGCTGTCAACACTCCGCGCGGACGTGGCCGGGAGAGCTGCACGCCGCGCACGTCCTCGGCTGGCCGTCGTATATAACGATACCTCGGTATCCACGGACGCTGATGCACGATGGTACATGCATGTGCAAGTCGAGCTTTAACCGTCTCACTCCGCTGAACACTTGGAATTTGCGTGCATGGGACCACCGTTCGGCAACGTTACTGAGAATTTTCACGTACGGCTCTCACAGCGTTTATCTGTACCGATGGTACTTCGAATGGCATTTCGAATATCCTGATCGTCTGTGTGCTATGATGATTTTGCCTACGTTTCCACCAGAATGTTTTAACTTCATAATTCCTCCGCAAGAGTCAACTATTTTGTCGCATAAGTTAGCATTCTTCATTTTAAAAAAATAAAAAAAAGTACTGCTCACTATAGAAGGATGTATTCCAATGACATCCTCTGAATCAAGTTTCACTTCGTATTCCAACCAGTCTTCGATTTCGTGTAGCTTGGGTCGGGCGTAATTACGATCAAACGATAATGTTGTAAGACGTGTATATTTCTATTGTCTATCGTCAAACCACAATTTATGAAAGATGTTTATATTTTATTAATAGGATTAAGTAGGAATGATTAATATTTGTCATGTTGGAAATAACTGTGGTAGCAGGGAATGTCTGCACCAAAGTATTGTTGGCAGGAGACCCTGCACATTGATATAATTGGAAAAAGGTCGGGAGAGACCGCGTATGGATACATTTTAAGAAAAGAGCGGGAAAGACCGCGCATTGATACATTTTGTAACGGTAGCAGGGATTGTCTGCACCAGAAAGCATTGTTGGCGGGAGAAACCGCACTTAAGCATTCATAGGAAGTCAGTAGTATGCGAGAAGTGAAGCGAGTTGGTAGCAGGTCTGAAGCGAGAGGTTGAGAGGAGCGGTGTGCCTGCCAGCCACTAGCTATGATTTACAAGAGATTATGAATGGATGTACAGAGACATCAGCTAACTATTGTCATGAGAGGAACTACTATTATTGAATTTTTTTTTTTTTTTTTTGAGAAACTCATGACTACTGAAAGTATGTTTGCGCAATGCTAGCTGTAAGATTATTGTAAAAAGTAAGTCCCATTTGAACGTTTGTAAAATCATTTCATTACCAACAGTAAATATTTGAAGCGTTTTCAGAATAAAATTAATTTTGCCAGTAATATTGCATTACTGATTATAATCCATCCCAAAAACCATCAACGTAAAACTTTGCAAAATTTTATTGTTGTCAAGTAAAAGTTTAACTATGGATTTCGTAACTTCAGTCAATTTAATTAAAGAATAACGTCAGCTTTGCTATTAAAGAATGTCAGCTTTGGTAATAAATACAGCCACTTATTATGACAGCCCACCAGCAGTTAATAGAGTATAGTAAAACAGAGTAAGTATATTCATGTCGCAGTTCGATGTAGCAGTCAGATGGCGATCCAGTAACAGTAAAAAAAGGTAAGCAACAGTTTTGGGTTATTGCAGGTAACGACTGACGGCCACGACGACAACACATTCTATGTTCCGCCGAAATAATCAGAAAATCACTTTTAATAAGCAGCATTTAAATTTGTATGCGAAGATGGAGAAAGAGAATTAATTTCAAAGGGAAGATTTCATTTGTTATTATTAAGCAAGAGATAGAAATCCTAAGGGAAGGTTTCATATGTTATATTAGAAGGGAAGGTTGCGTAACAAAAGAGATATAGAGGAGGCGGGAAGGTTTCAATTTCAAAGTATCTTTTCTGTTCAAGTGGGGCATCACGGTATCATACTTCAAATTTCAATAAGCGCAGGATTTCTGCAACGCTGCAAGAAGCACTGCCACTTACCACGACGAAGCACAGCAGATCGCGGCGCACAAGACTCAGCACACGCCCGCACAGCACGGTTGACGCGGCGAGCCTAAGCTGTTCTGAGCTTTCTGCGGTATTGTTTCTGGAAGTATTTGTTATTACTGCCGGGTAGAATGTGAAGCGAATTATCTTCGATGTTCAGTAGAATCATAACTTTGGCGAGGTCCGAAATGTGGTTAAAAAAAGGAAAAAAAGAGACACAGATGGACGCGAACACGCGACTATAAGTGTAAAAGGCACGACGATTACCAGTAGATCAGGGACTCACGCAACACGACAGCATCTCGGAAGTAGACGACACTTCCTTCTGTCACTTACACGTCTTACAGTGTTGCCAGATCGTGCAGATGTCAGGGGCGGTCGGTTTTATTGGCCACCATAAGTGAACGACTCGGGCTTAGTCTCTATGGCTGCCGACCGGTGGTAAGTTTTTATGTCTAATAAGGGAACCTCCCCATCGCACCCCCCTCAGATTTAGTTATAAGTTGGCACAGGGATAGGCCTTGAAAATCTGAACACACATCAATCGAGAAAACAGGAAGAAGTTGTGTGGAACTATGAAAAAAATAAGCAAAATATACAAACTGAGTAGTCCATGTGCAAGGTAGCCTACATCTAGGAGAGTGTCAGCTGACGAGCGCCGTGGTCCCGTGGTTAGCGTGAGCAGCGGCGGAACGAGAGGTCTTTGGTTCAAATCTTCCCTCGAGTGAAAAGTTTATTTTTTTTATTTTGAGACAATTATTAAAGTTCAGGCACTCACACATAATCAACTTCGCTCTCCAAAATTCCAGGACATGTTTAGATTTGCTTGGACATATGCAGGATTTGACGGTCTACACACGGAAACATTTGAACGTAAAAAACGTATGTTTTGACAGCGCACAGGGAAAACTGTGCGACTGTGAAACTGTTGCTTTCATTTGTTGCAGTTTATGTGACAAACTCTTATGTTTTCATCACTTCCTTGGGAGTGATTATCACATCCACAAGAAAACCTAAATCGGGCAAGGTAGAAGAATCTTTTTACTCATTCGCCAAGTGTGCAAGTTAGGTGGGTCGACAACATATTCCTGTCATGTGACGCACATGCCGTCACCAGTGTCGTATAGAATATATCAGACGTGTTTTCCTGTGGAGGAGTCGGTTGGCCTATGACCTTGCGATCAAATGTTTTCGGTTCCCATTGGAGAGGCACGTCCTTTCGTCTACTAATCGCACGGTTTTGCGGTGCGGTCGCAAAACACAGACACTAAACTTATTACAGTGAACAGAGACGTCAATGAACGAACGGACAGATCGTAACTTTGCGAAAATAAAGAAAGTAAAATTTTCACTCGAGGGAGGACTCGAACTAAGGACCTCTCGTTCTGTATTTGCTCACTCTAACCACGGGACCACAGCGCTCCTCAACCCACATTGTCCTTGATGTTGCATATGTTGCACATGGACTATTCAGTTTGTATATTTTGTTCATTTTTTCATAGTTTCACACAACTTCTTCCTGTTTTCTCGATTGATCTGCGTTCAGTATTTCAAGGCCTATCCACTGCGTCAATTTATAACTAAATCTGAGGGGGGTGCGATGGGGAGGTTCCCTTGTAACACTGTACATGTATAGAATATCAGAAATGATTTATTCAAGAGAAAGAGCTTCACAAATTTAACAAATCAGTGACACGCTGGCCCACCTCTGAGCATTATGCAAGCAGTTATTCGGCTTGGTACTGACTGATGGAGTTGTTGGATCAAACGATATCATGCCAAATCCTGTTCAAATGGAACTTTAGATCGTACAAATTCCGAGCTGGTTGGAAGGCCCTGCCCATAATGCACCAAACGTTCTCAACTGCGGAGAAATTCAGCGACCTTGCTGGCCAAGGTAGCATTTCACAAGCACAAAGGCAATCGTAGAAACTCTCGCCTTGTATGGTAGGCATTATCTTGCTGAAATCTCAGCCCAGGATGGCTTGCCTTGAGGGGTAACAAAATTGGGCGTAGAAGATCGCTGACGTATCACTGTGGCGTAAGGGTTCTGCGTATGACACCCAAAGGAGTCCTGCTATGCAAAGAAGTGGCACCCCTCACCATCACTCCTGGTTGTAGGCCCTTACAGTGGGCGACGGTTAGGTTGGTATCTCACCACTGTCAGGGACACATCTACGGCCTGGAATACTATTGACTGGACTAGATTTGTCTCCAGAGTTATGTCCCACTTCGAATTAAGGACAGACAACCAGGGAAGGCGTGTCTGGAAGCAGTCTGGACAGCAGTGGGATACCAAACTGACTTCCGTCCACCATATCGCCCGAAACCAGAGTGACGATCTGGGGTGCCATGCCTTTTCATAGCAGGACCCCTTTTTTTGTCATCCGTGGGACCCTTACTGTACAGCAGTATATCGAAGATAGGCTATGGTTCAAATGGCTCTGAGCACTATGGAACTTAACATCTATGGTCATCAGTCCCCTAGAACTTAGAACTACTTAAACCTAACTAACCTAAGGACATCACATTCATGCCCGAGGCAGGATTCGAACCTTCGACCGTAGCGGTCACGCGATTCCAGCCTGAAGCGCCTAGAACCGCACGGCCACACCGGCCGGCTGAAGATAGGCTATGCCCCGTTTTGTTGCACTTCATGGTAAACCATCCCGGACTTAAATTTCAGTAAGATAATGCTCGCCGCACACAATGAAAGTTTCTACTGCTTGCCTTCGTTTGCCAAACCTTGCCTTGGCCACAAAGGTCGTCAGCTCTCTCCCCAATGCAGAACGCTTGGAGCATTATGGGAGAGTCGTTCAACCAGCTCGGGATTTTGAAGATCTAATGCTCCCATTGAACAGAATTTTGCACGATGTCGTACAGGAGGTCATCCAACATCTCTCTCAATCAGTGCCAACTCGAATAAATGCCTACATAAGGCCAGAACTACACTATTGCGTTACGACTTGCTCAATTTGTGAAACATTCTCTTCAGCAAATCATACTATTTTTCTGAAGTTGCAATCATTTGTTTGTGTATACACATGCATTCCCGTTACATCCTTCACAGTGCATCATTCCATTGTTTTGTCTTAGAGTGTAATTTAAACATTGATCATACGTTCAAAACGAATATTGTACACAGTCAAGAAAAAAAAATGCTGTTTACTTCACTATGTTTGTTTACATAGCAGAGCAGTCAACACGACAGCTCCTTTTGTGTGGGACTCGGGTCTGATTCCCGGTACTGCCAGGGAATTTTCCTTGGTGGGAGGACTGGGCCAAGGTGCAGTCAGTCTCGTGCTGTCAATTGAGGAGCTACTTTATTGAGAGGTAACGTCTCCAAGGTCGGAACGTCGACACCGGCTGGGAGCACAGTGTGCTGAACTGAAGGCAACATGGCGGTAGATCGACTATAGCGTGGCCATCAGGGACTGATAACTGTTTTCTCTTATCTTAACCGGAAGTCACCCATTGGGATTTTTTCTGATCTATCAAAGGCTTTTGATTGTGTAAAAGCCGCGCGGGATTAGCCGAGCAGTCTTGGGCGCTGCAGTCATGGACTGTGCGGCTGGTCCCGGCGGAGGTTCGAGTCCTCCCTCGGGCATGGGTGTGTGTGTTTGTCCTTAGGATAATTTAGGTTAATTAGTGTGTACGCTTAGGGACTGATGACCTTAGCAGTTACGTCCCATAAGATTTCACACACATTTGAACATTATTGATTGCGTAAATCATGGAATACTTCTAGATAAGCTCAAGTACTGTGGTATGAATGGTTCAGTGCTCAAATGGTTTAAATCATACCTAACTGGAAGAGTGCAGAAACTTGAAATAAGCAGTTCACATAATATGCAAAAAACTGGTGATTTCTCAAACTGGGGAACAATCAACAATGGGGTGCCGCAAGGTTCGGTATTGGGTCCTCTGTTGTTCTTAATATATGTTAATGACTTGCCATTCTATATTGACGAAGATGCAAAACTGGCACTTTTTGCCGATGATACAAGTATAGCTATCACACCCAACAGACAAGAATTAACTGGTGAAATTGTAAACTATGTTTTTCAGAAAATCATTAAGTGGTTCTCTGCAAATGGCCTTTCACTAAGCTTTGATAAAACACAGTAAATGGAATGACACCATTGATAAATATAGACTTCGATCAGAAATCGGTAGCTAAGGTAGAATATTCAAAATTTCTAGGTGTATGCGTTGATGAGGGGTTGAACTGGAAAAAACACACTGAGGATCTGCTGAAACATTTGAGTTCAGCTACTTATGCTATTAGGGTCATTGCAAATTTTGGCGATATACATCTGAGTAAATTAGCATACCATGCCTATTTTCATTCTCTGCTTTCCTATGGCATCATATTCTGGGGTAACTCATCATTGAGTAAAAGAGTGTCCACTGCACAAAAGCGTGTAATCAGAATAATTGCTGGAGCTCATCCAAGATGATCCTGCAGACACTTATTTAAAGAGCTAGAAATCTTCACTGTAGCTTCACTATATATATATATATATATATATATATATATATATATATATATATATATTCACTTATGAAATTTGTTATTAACAATCCGAACGAATTCAAAAGTAATAGCAGGCTACATGGCTACAACACTAGGAGAATGGATGATCTTCACTACTCAAGGTTAAATCTGACTTGGCTCAAAAGGGGCTAAATTATGCTGTCACAAAAGTCTTTGGTCACTTACCTAATAGCATCAAAAGTCTGACAGATAGCCATATAGCATTTAAAAGTAAATTAAAAGAATTTATTAATGGCAACTCCTTCTACTCATTAGATGAATTTTAGGATATGGTAAGTGGGTAATTTCCCCAACACCCACAAAAAAAATTAAAAATATTGAGTGTCATGTAATATTTTGTCTAATGTAATATCTTGTATAGACACCTATTATTAACCTGACATGTTCCACATCATTACGAAGTGTCATATTCATGATCTATGAAACAAGTACTAATCTAATCTTAGATAATCTTCACTACATTGGTATTTTAGAGGTCCCCTCTCAGGAACGTACTGGGAGAATATTACTACAGTATGTGTAAAATTTGCCGACATGGATCAATGTACCACGAATACTATATGAAATAATTCAGTTTTTCTCTGTAGATTTAGTTTTTTTTTTTTCTGAGAGTAAACTCGCCAGTGGTTTCTGTTAGATTTAAAATGATATGCAAAATCAATGAATTTAAGTCTTCTTGATGATAATGATGTAAAAACGTCATTATCTTCAATACATATTTGAGTTAATTGACGTACTTACTTCTGTGTTTACACAGACGTTTGGTGCAGGCGCCACTTGTACCATCAGGCTCGCATATGCATTTGTTGCAGTCATCCATGTATGTTGTGCCAGGCACACAGGTAGCCCTCCCTCCTGCAGAGTAAAGGTTGAGGTATCACTAGGAGTGAAGACCAGTTGAAATAATGCCTGTTCAATCAGACTTAATTATTACTGAAAAACACTTGTAATTATTATTTACAATAGGTATTGTAACCATTCATTTTTTGTGGTTATTTCATGTTTTGACAGACTAATCATTATTCATAATTATTTATGTCGGAAAGGTGGAAGAAGTATATAGATGGGTCTATACAAGTGTGATGTACTTGAGTGCAATATTGTGGAACTGGAGCAGGACATAGATGAAGATGAAATGGGAGATCTGATGCTGTGTGAAGAATTTGACAGAGCACTGAAAAACTTAAGTTGAAACAGGGCTTTGGGTGTAGACAATATTCCATTAGAGCTATTGGTAATCTTGGGAGAGCCAGTCATGACAAAACTCTTCCATCTGGTGAACAAGATGTACGAGAGAGGCGAAACACCTTCATACTTCAAGAAGAAAAATTAATTCTAATGCCAAAGAAAGCAGGTGTCCACAGATGTGAAAATTATCGAACTCTCAGTTTAATAAGTCATAATTACAAAATACTAACACGAATTCTTTTCATAGACGAATGGAAAAATTGGTAGAAGCCGGCCTCAGGGAAGATCAGTTTGGATTCCGTAGAAATGTAAGAACAAGCGAGGCAATACTGACCCTTCGACTTATCTTAGAATATAGGTTAAGGAAAGGCAAACCTACGTTTCTAGCAGCTGCAGACTTAGAAAAAGTTTTGACAATGTTGACTGGAATACCCTCTTTCAAATTCTGAAGGTGGCAGGGGTAAAATACAGGGAGCGAAAGGCTATTTACAATTTGTACAGAAACCAGATGGCAGTTAAAAGAATCAAGGGGCACGAAAGGGAAACAGTGGTTGAGGAGGGAGTGAGACACGGTTGTTGCCTATCCTTAATGTTATTCAATCTGCATAGTGAGCAAGCAGTAAAGAAAACCAAAGGAAAATCTGGAGTGGGAATTAAAATCCATGGAGAGATAGTAAAAACTCTGAGGTTTGCCGACGACAATATAATTCTGTCAGAGACATCTAAGGGCCTGGAAGAGCAGCTAAATGGAATTGTCAGTGTCTTGAAAGGAGTATATAAGATAAATGTCAACAAAAGCAAAACGAGGATAATGGAATGTAGTCGAATTAAATCAGGTGATATTGAGGGATTTAGATTAGGAACTGAGCAGTAAATGACTTTATCTATCTGGAGAGTAAAATAAATGATGAAGGTCGAAATAGAGAGGATATAAAACGTAGACTGTCGATGACAAGGAAAGCGTTTCTGAAGAAGAGAAATTTGTTCACATCGAGTATAGATCTAAGTGTCAGGAAGTCGTTTTTGAAAGTATTTGTAAGGAGTGTAGCCATGTATGGAAATGAAATACGGACGATAAACAGCGTAGACAAGAAGAGAATAGAAGCCTTCGAAATGTGGTGCTACAGAGGAATACTGAAGATTAGATGGGTAGATCACATTTCTAATGTGGAGGTAATGAATAGAATTGGGAAGAAGAGGAATTTGTGGCACAACTTGACAAGAAGAAGGGACCGGTTGGTAGGACACGTTCTGAGCCATCACGGTACCATCAATTTAGTGTTGGATGGAACTGTGGAGGGTAAAAATCGTAGAGAGAGGTCAGGAGATGAATAAATTAAGCAGATTCAGAAGGATGTAAGTTGCAGTGGTTGTTTGGAGATGAAGAGGCTTACGCAGGATAGAGTACCAAGGAGAGCTGTGTCAAACCAGTATCTGGACTGAAGCCCACAACCACCACCACAAATTGAAAGGTCTATTGTGAAGTTGTAGTTAAGTATCGCATATATAAAGGTTGGACCAAACGAAATTAATTAGTTTACGAGTAACTGTGATATAAATCAAGCTGGAGTTATGTTGAATGTGATTATGATTCATATTACTAGGAATTTAAATTATTAATGGATCTTATTTCCATAATTCCTTAGAATTGACTGGATAATAAGGAACATTTTAGAATAATTTTCCTACATTAACTTAAGTAATATTTTCAGGTATCTTTCTAAGAATAAATTTGATTCCTTTAGACATATTCTTCAGCAAGTAGTCTCATGATGAGACTACTGTAACAAATATCTGACAACTTCGTGTTGCTCAGTGACCTCAGTTATCACTCATGCTTCTGCATATAATTGCATCACATGGTGCGTTAAAATATGATGCAGTGATAAGCAGAAACAAGAATGATTATGATTCTTACTGCGTCGTGTGAATACGGGATGGCAGCCAGGCTGCTTCCGCATGGATCATTCTACACTTGTTCACAGTACATCGTCGACTGACGACACCAACAAGAAGCAGTGCACCGGAAGGAAACAACCCCTGGTGGCTGCAGTAAACTTACCCATGGAACAACACACCTTCTCTTCCTTTCTGCATTTTGCATTTTATTTGTTAAATCATCTTGTAATTATCTGAAATGAAACGGACTATTTGACGGTACAGCTTTCCTCTTCTACCTTGAATTTTAGTTATTCACTTACTTCATAATTTTCTAAGGAGCACATTGCATTATCAGTTAACAGCCTGCTCATTTGAATCATTCTTTTATATGCTTATATATTGTCCCTATATTTTATTATTTTCAGTTGTTGAAATCGTGTTCTACCGTAAGCTAACTTCGCGTCATTTTTTTATATAATGTTTGATTCTGTTTTAACGTGATAAATTTTGTTATGTAATTGTGCATACAATGGTGCTGTCTAGCAAAACCACGTCTCGTTGTGAACGAAATACACAGTAGTTCCATGACTCAATACCTGAATGTACAATTTGTGACGTGTTACACAGTCTAATGATATGTTATGGCATATTCTTTCTCACGTTTCTTTCCTTTCATGTTGTACTCATTCTAAGTAGATTTGATTTTTTACGGAAAGTATTTTTTCTGTCCATCCTGGATGTGAAGATGAATGCTAGCACAATCGAAAACGGTAATATCATTTTATGAACTTGTGACCTAGACAAGTAAAACCTATACATCTATCAAGGTCACACGAACAGGGTGTTGGGAGGCGGTGATACTCATCGAAACAAGAAAAATAAATTCAGTAAACTTGGGCCCGGAAATGCATCCTTTCTGCGCTAAATACTTCCTTACAGGAGATATTCAACGTTGTATCCATTAAAGACAATACACCCCTTTGCCTTCCGGCATAAGGAATAAGTCACCCTTTGAAGCATACCCGCTTGTTGTACCTGCTGGCACACCCTGAAAACCCAACCCTGTAGTGTCTGCACATGGTTGACTGGCGTGCGTAGCACAATTCTACATCTGCGGAAGCCTACGCTTACAAATTTGTATTCGTTGCTGCGCTGGGAACAGCCTCCAGCAAGGTACTCATTACATTAATAAAAAAAAAAAAAGCCCAGATAATGCGCCCCAGTTAACTTTTCTGGTAGCACGATGACCCTGTCAATTTATCATCAAGTACGCTAGACCACGTGTTGATTGAGAATCGGTGTTGATGCCCTCTTTTCTGAATTTCTTGGGGATTAACATCTGCCCATATATGCTGATTATGGAAATTCACAGCACCATCTCATGAACCCTGTCTCATCGGCAAAATACACACATCAAAAAAGTTTTGATCACCCCGGTTCTCAGAACTCCTGAAGATAGACGTAGCCTGTGGATAATATATCACAGACACAGTCCATTTGACTGTTCAGAGATGTCACTAAATCCGCCCAAAGATGTAAACAACCATGCATCAGCAGCGCCTATTAGACGGAGGGGGTCACCCGCGCATAAATGTAAACAACCATGCATGAGCAGCGCCTCTTAGACTGATACATTTTAAGAAAAAAGTATTTGAAGGTACAGTCGTCTCCACATGTAAAACATAAAATTGTTTTTCTTTGCCGTTAGTGTAGCCTTATTTGGAAGAGAGTCTTAGATATTTGTGAGCAAAATATATGAAGTTTGTTCACATAAAATATACTACAGTCTTCATGTATTAAGCCCCTATATTCCAAGTAAACCACTCTGATCAATGATGGTAGTATTGTGTGCCATGTGGGAGGGAGCATCTGTTACTGCAAATATACACTCCTGGAAATTGAAATAAGAACACCGTGAATTCATTGTCCCAGGAAGGGGAAACTTTATTGACACATTCCTGGGGTCAGATACATCACATGATCACACTGACAGAACCACAGGCACATAGACACAGGCAACAGAGCATGCACAATGTCGGCCCTAGTACAGTGTATATCCACCTTTCGCAGCAATGCAGGCTGCTATTCTCCCATGGAGACGATCGTAGAGATGCTGGATGTAGTCCTGTGGAACGGCTTGCCATACCATTTCCACCTGGCGCCTCAGTTGGACCAGCGTTCGTGCTGGACGTGCAGACCGCGTGAGACGACGCTTCATCCAGTCCCAAACATGCTCAATGGGGGACAGATCCGGAGATCTTGCTGGCCAGGGTAGTTGACTTACACCTTCTAGAGCACGTTGGGTGGCACGGGATACATGCGGACGTGCATTGTCCTGTTGGAACAGCAAGTTCCCTTGCCGGTCTAGGAATGGTTCAAAATGGCTCTGAGCACTATGGGACTCAACTGCTGAGGTCATTAGTCCCCTAGAACTTAGAACTAGTTAAACCTAACTAACCTAAGGACATCACAAACATCCGTGCCCGAGGCAGGATTCGAACCTGCGACCGTAGCGGTCTTGCGGTTCCAGACTGCAGCGCCTTTAACCGCACGGCCACTTCGGCCGGCCTAGGAATGGTAGAACGATGGGTTCGATGACGGTTTGGATGTACCGTGCACTATTCAGTGTCCCCTCGACGATCACCAGTGGTGTACGGCCAGTGTAGGAGATCGCTCCCCACACCATGATGCCGGGTGTTGGCCCTGTGTGCCTCGGTCGTATGCAGTCCTGATTGTGGCGCTCACCTGCACGGCGCCAAACACGCATACGACCATCATTGGCACCAAGGCAGAAGCGACTCTCATCGCTGAAGACGACACGTCTCCATTCGTCCCTCCATTCACGCCTGTCGCGACACCACTGGAGGCGGGCTGCACGATGTTGGGGCGTGAGCGGAAGACGGCCCAACGGTGTGCGGGACCGTAGCCCAGCTTCATGGAGACGGTTGCGAATGGTCCTCGCCGATACCCCAGGAGCAACAGTGTCCCTAATTTGCTGGGAAGTGGCGGTGCGGTCCCCTACGGCACTGCGTAGGATCCTACGGTCTTGGCGTGCATCCGTGCGTCGCTGCGGTCCGGTCCCAGGTCGACGGGCACGTGCACCTTCCGCCGACTACTGGCGACAACATCGATGTACTGTGGAGACCTCACGCCCCACGTGTTGAGCAATTCGGCGGTACGTCCACCCGGCCTCCCGCATGCCCACTATACGCCCTCGCTCAAAGTCCGTCAACTGCACATACGGTTCACGTCCACGCTGTCGCGGCATGCTAGCAGTGTTAAAGACTGCGATGGAGCTCCGTATGCCACGGCAAACTGGCTGACACTGACGGCGGCGGTGCACAAATGCTGCGCAGCTAGCGCCATTCGACGGCCAACACCGCGGTTCCTGGTGTGTCCGCTGTGCCGTGCGTGTGATCATTGCTTGTACAGCCCTCTCGCAGTGTCCGGAGCAAGTATGGTGGGTCTGACACACCGGTGTCAATGTGTTCTTTTTTCCAATTCCAGGAGTGTAGTTCAAGATATGGTGCGACCGAAATTCGAATTTTAATCTCCTAATAACTTTAGGAGTTTCCCATAATGGTTCATTTCAGCAACCTCTGGTTTAGAAGGAGTTATTAATGCAGCATATTCTACACCAAAAATAATTTATTGTGCTGTTGTCGTCTAGGTAATGCAGCTATTATTCTGCTATCATTAGCTTCACATTCCGAGCTAGTTCCACTGGAGGTACGAAAAACGAATTTTTGTTAAGTGAGGTCCCTTTAGAAGTTTTCAGGAATGTTTCACTTCACTGACTACCACTTTATGGAAGAAGATGATACTAAAGAAGCTTTACAACAGAAAAACCGTAACTGTAGACATTGTCTGGAAAATATGGGTTGTCATTTCTCAGTATGTTTGATTCGATGCTTGGAGCTAAAGCAATGAAAAATTGTACTGCGAGCAATTTGAGTGGATAGTATTGTCTTATTTTGTTCGATTTTCTGTTTTCCACGTCGTTATTGTGAGCAGTATGTGTCTTAATATATGTGTCTTGACTGCATGGACGCCGCAATCAGATGGTAGCATAATGCTCTAGTTGTCGTTACTTCGCATTTTAATGTTTTGCGAGAGAAAGGATTCAAAATTACATGATATTCATACCAGTAATCTATTTTTTTAAGTGAATATTTTTGAAGTAAATCTTTTGCGCTGTTACGAAACTACATTCCAAGAAAAAGGTGCCGAATTTTAATAATGGTGTTGTGTGTGATTTGGAGCAGGTTGAATTATTCCAAATAATGTTCAAGGGAGGATTGGTATAAAAAACGAATTTTCGTCATGTGACATTTTTAGATGTTTCAGAAATGATTCATTTCATCAACCATCATTTTACATTTAAGAGGAGATGGTGATAACGCATAATCTACTACAGTAGAAAAAGATGACTGTCTCGCTAATATAGATTTTTGTTCAGCTTTCATTAATTTTAAATTTAGTCCTAGTTGAGGTTACTGACCTTTGGGGGGGGGGGGGGACAACAACATTTGTTTTTATCAACATGGTTACTGAAGTGACAACAGAGGAAGATTAGCTACAAACACTAACATTTTTACTATTACCTGTCAGGCATTGCCATCACAGACCTACAACACAAACAAGAAGTAGATCGCCCATCTATACGGCAGAAGAAACAATTGGAAATCATTTCATTCCTAATGAAATTTACCCAAAGATTAACTGTGATTCCCAAGCGGCAGACAAAAATAAATTGGACACAGAGAGATCTTGGTTAAATTATGATATTAGGCAACAAAGTGCAAAAAGAACTAACATAGCTGTACAGTTCGCAAATGGAGTTAGCGTCTTATCTCTACAAATATACGTTCATATGACATATGGTAGATAAAGCAGAACAGATAGCTAAGAAAATCTCAACAGAACAGAATAAAATCACATAAGGAAAATTAAATGTGCTTATGAGAGAACAATTGCAGGAGACCTCAACAAGCTGACCACCTACAACATGAACTGAACTAGCTCTGGACAACACTCCAAGACAATAGAAACAGCAGCAGGAACACAGAACATGGTATGAGGCATAGCGAAGACAAAACAGAAAAAGGCGCAGAGGAAACTCCTCTTGTTGCTTGCCTACCTTACATGAGTGGTGTCAGCGACCACTTAGGCCAAGTTCTTCACTGTGAAGAAATCAAACACACATTCAAGAAAGGCCGCTTCTCCACGATCTGTTGAGGCCAGAGAAGGATCCCACGGACGCCCATCGCACTGCATGTGTCTGCAATCGTCGATGTGAATGTGATTAAGTCTACGTTGGTGAAGCTGGATGACTCTTAATCCCTCACACGTCAGAGCACGAACTTGCACATTGCCTGTATATCACCTGTCCAATGGCTGTTGTTGTTGCTTTTTTTTTAGTCTGTGTGGTTCGACTTATTGCATATTATCAGTCCTATAGCCATTTCTTTTCTGAAGATTTTGCAGCTATATCTTTTTTTGATTTTGGGGAAATGCTGAGTACTGTTATACTGTTTCCATTTCCATACTGAACTGAATGTTGTGGGGTGTGTTACATATTTCCATGTATAATATGTATGTTTTAGTGGAATGTCTACGAGGTATGTAACAACATCTACATCTAAATCTACATACATATTCTGCAATCCACCATACGGTGCGTGGCGGAGGCTACCTCGTACCACAACTAGCATCTTCTCTCCCTGTTCCACTCGCAAACAGAACGACGGAAAAATGACTGCCTATATGCTTCTGTAAGAGCCCTAATCTCTCTTACCTTTGAGCTCTTTCAGCGAAATATAAGTTGGCGGCAGAAAAACAGTAGTGCAGTTGGCCTCAAATGCTGGCTCCCTAAATTTCCTCAGTAGCGATTCACGAAAAAACGCCTCCTTTCCTCTAGAGACTCCCACCCGAGTTCCTGAAGCATTTCCGTAACACTCGCGTGATGATCAAACCTACCAGTAACAAATCTAGCAGCCCGCCTCTGAATTGCTTCTATGTCCTCCCTCAATCCGACCTGATAGGGATCCCAAACGCTCGAGCAGTACTCAAGAATAGGACGTATTAGTGTTTTATAAGCAGTCTCCTTTACATCTTCCCAAAATTCTACCAGTGAACCGAAGACGACTATCCGCCTTCCCCACAACTGCCATTACATGCTTGTCCGTCTTCATATCACTCTGCAATGTTACGCCCAAATATTTAATCGACGTGACTGTGTCAAGCGGAATTCTTTTTCCTATTCATCTGCATTAATTTACATTTATCTATAGTTAGAGTTAGCTGCCAACCTTTACACCAATCACAAATCCTGTCCTAGTCATCTTGTATCCTCCTATAGTCACTCAACGACGACACCTTCCCGTCCAGCACAGCATCATCAGCAAACAGCCGCACATTGCTATACACCCTATCCAAAAGATCATTTATGTAGATAGAAACCAACAGCGGACCTACCACACTTCCCTGGGGCACTCCAGATGATACCCTCACCTCCGATGAACACGCACCATCGAGAACAACGTACTGGGTTCTATTACTTAAGAAGTTTTCGAGCCACTCACATATATGGGAAACAATCCCATATGCTCGTACCTTAGTTAGGGGTCTGTAGTGGGGCACCGAGTCAAAAGCTTTCCGGAAGTCTAGGAATATGGCATCCGTCTGATACCCTTCATCCATGGTTCGAAAGCCGTGCTGATGCATGGACAGCAACTTCTTTGTCTCTAGGAAATTCATTATATTCGAACTGAGAATATGTTCGACAATCCTGCAACAAACCGATGTTAAGGATATTGGTCTGTCATTTTGAGGATCCGTCCTTCTACCCTTCTTATATACAGGCGTCACCTGCGCTTTTTTCCAGTCGCTCGGGACTTTACGTTGGGCAAGGGATTCGCGATAAATGCAAGCTAAGTAAGGAGCCAATGCAGTAGAGTACTCTCTGTAAAACCGAATTGGAATCCCATCAGTACCTGGCGATTTATTTATTTTCAACCCATTCAGCTGCTTCACAACCACAGGGGTGTCTATCACTATGTCCCCCATACGGGAATCTGTACGAGACTCAAACGGTGGTATGCTTGTACGATCCTCCTGCCTGAAAGATTTCTCAAATGCTAAATTTAAAATTTCAGCTTTCGTTTTACTGTCTTCCGTTGCCAGGCCACACTGGTGAGTGACTGAATGGAAGCCTTCGACCCGCTTACCGATTTTACGTAAGACCAGAATTTCCTTGGGTTTTCAGCAAGATCTTTTGCTAAGGTATGACGGTGGTAGTGGTTGTATGCTTCACGCATTGCTCTTTTAACAGCAGCACGAATCTCTACTAATTTTTGCCTGTCCTCATTCTCCCGATCTTCCTTGTACAGCGAGTGCAACTGTCTTTGCTTTCTGAGCATTCTCCTAATTGCGCTGTTAAACCACGGTGGGTCTTTTCCGTCCGTAACCCACTTTTTCGGCACATACTTCTGCATTGCGTGATTTACAATGTGTTTAAAATTTGCCCGTAATTCTTCCACGTCCATCATACCGGAAGTAAATGAAGTCGATTCATTTACTAAGTGGGATGCTAACAACTGCTTATCTGCTGTTTCTAATAAGAATACTCTCCCAACCTTCTTGACCCACATCTATGCATCTGTTCTAGTATAAGTCTCGTTTCTTTTGTTTCCATTATTTCTGCATAAATTACAATTTAAGTGTGGTTCATTGGTATTGCGCATGACATTTGACTTCCCATTGGCATGTCTTCCTTTAAAAACAGAGTAAATTTGCTAAACAGAATGTAGTTTTGCTCAGTGGTTGTTTTTATGATTTTTAGCATTTCTTCTGTAGTGGTATTTGGGATTTATGAGTTTCTTGTTGTTCTTTTATGGTACTGATTGCGCCACTGAGTGGGAAGAAAGAGTACACGTCTTTCACCTGAAAAGAAATTAGTTTTGCCGTTGGTGGAATGTGTGTCTTTATTTTTGGATCAATTATGAATAGTTTTATATGCTTCCATTATTCTCTAGCTGTTGGTATTGAGCTAAGTGTTAGTGTGCAAACTTTGCAGTGTGGTACGAGACCATGCATGAAACTGATATTCTCTTTACTTCTTTTAGGCTGAATTCTGAGCGTGGGTGCTGTATGTTTTTACTAAGTTTAGTTTTGTGTTTCCGTGAGTAAGTTTTTGATGTGTATGATGAGTTTTTCTAGTTTCATTTGGAATCTGTTGGTTGGATCTAAGTTACACTCTTCAACATCATTCTTTAGAATGAGCTTTTGTTTATTCACAAATTCCTGTTTATCCTTGAGTATTGCATTGTTGCTTTTGATACTTTTGTAGCTATTGCTCCCCTTTGCTCTGTTTTTTCTTTATTGACGTAAATTTTACAGATAATTTGCTATCTTTCTGATTCTTTCTGTGAATCCTCATGTTTTTGATGAAGCCAGTTACTTGTTTTACCATCAATTTTCTGATTAGTCCTGGATTTATATCATTGCTATACTTTTTATTTCTTCTTGTGCTTCAATATGTTCTGATTCTGCTTGTAATGTATGAAGTTGTCAGTGGTATATTTAAAGCCTTCCTCTACCTGTTCTGTTTCCACTTCACACAAATGTGTGTTAGTGAGAGTTATTAATCTTACTAAAATGTTTATGCCAGTGGTCTTGCGTGTGAGGTCTGTTCTCATGAGCTCATTTAAGTTCTTTGTGTGTGTGTTCTTTTGTGTTTGTTTACATATTTTTTAGAAATCTGCTGTTCTTTAGCTAAGATGTACCTTTGTGTTGTAACTTTGATAAGATCCTGTCTGCATGTGCAAAAAACAGACACCTTCCAAACAGGCCCAACGGTACCGACCGGCCGCCACGTTATTCTTAGACCTTAGACGTCACCAGGTGCGGATGTGGAGGGACATGCGGCCAGTACCTCACTCTACCGTCCATTGTCAGTTTTCGTGACCGGTGTCGCTACTTCTCAATCAAGCAGCTCCTCAATTGCCCTCAAACGGGCTGACTGCGCCCCACTAGCCAACAGCAGTCGGCAGACGTGGATGGTGAACCACCAAGTGTTAGCCCAGCTCGACAATGCTCAACTTTGGTGAGCTGATGGGAACCGGTGTTACGACTGTGGAAAGCCTGTTGGCTTCTGCATGTGCAGATTGTACAGTTTTTGTTTAGTTCAGATTCTTTGTGCATATGATTATCTGACCTATGTCACTGTACTCCTAACTTAGTCTTGTGTGCTACTTGAGAATCACTATTTACCTTTACACAAATGTAATTTCGAAGCGAATGATACTGAATACATGTTTTGTTGATTTTAAAATTGTTTCATGCGCTGTAGTGTTCGATGAGGGTCCTCATGTATGTGTTATTCATCTGTGACGTAAGTTCTTAACAGGCAGTATTAAAATTGTAAATATGTGTCACCATTTTTACTCAATTGTTATTTGAGCCTAGGTTACTATACAGATCAGAACAAAAGTCATCTATTCCAAAGGACCATAACCCCACTTGGCCTTAAACCAAAACTAACGAAAGTTTAAAATGTGTTACATCAGCAAAACAGTCACAATTCCCGTGTACAACGTAGTGCATTATGACCTCCTCCACTAAAACTGTTGTTGATGAAGTGGATCATTACCGAAGAGCATCTAAAAACGTGTGGTGATGAAAGTTCGTTTTTGTACCAACCGTTTCTTGGACATGATTTGGAATAATACATGCTGCCTCGCATCACAGGAAACACGTTTATCAAAATTCTGCGCGTTTTCGTCGGAATGTCATTACTTAACAGCGCAAGACTGAGGTATGTAGTAAACAAATAAACTGTTTTACATTTTGGTAACAAATACCTATGGTTCAATTTCAATAAACAAGAAAGAGATTAAGACTAGCAAGATAGGTGTAGCTTCAAATCTTTTTTCTCGGAAAACGTGAAAGTACAGTATTATAGTGTCATCTGTTTGTGTCATCCATACAGTCAACACATATACTACCCACAATAGCTACATCTAAAACAGAAAATCGACATGATAAGACATTAATGTCCTCTAAAAATGCTTATCACACAAGTTTTCACATGTTTAGCCTCCAAAATCGAAACACAAAGTAGTGTAATAACATCCGGTAGTTTCCAGAAAACAATGGAAAGTGCAGCTTTTCTGTTGTGGAGGATCTTGAATTCTTGAATTATTATACACTCTCTATAATAGTGAACTATTACTGAAAACGTCTAATATCATTAGATTTTTTAAGTTTGGTTCTTAGTATACACCATTCCTTGAACATTATTTGCAATGAAGATATTGCCCTTCACAAGGCAGGCAATGTTCTGAGTTGTCGGAGTGGAGGTGAAGGAGGAGGAGCCTGGCTTAGTACAGCGGGCTAGGCTTAATAGTTGGGAGGGACCTTATGGATTCATGTGCTTACCTCTATATGAAAATTTCCCGACGCTAAATGGTCAAGTTATATCCAGAATGCTTGATGTTCTCATCCCTTCGCCCAGAATGTCTTTTGTTCAAAAACTGCCAGCAAATTATTGTTGCCTAATATAATTCGAGTATCCATGGCTTTCGATGGCATTTTGTATTGTCTTTCACTAGCATTTACATTCCTCCTCCTGTTCCATCGTCTTGATAAATTCTATATATGTTTTAGACTCCTACTAAGTATTATTCATTCGGATGGAACCATTTTTCCGTCACTGCTGCTGCAGTGTCTCTCCAAACCTCACCATGTTTCATTCTTGGAACGTAAACTTGGCCAGTAGTTGGAAACGTGTGAAACAAGTCTCATCCAGCCAGATGACTTCCTTACATTACTCCATAGTCCAGGTTTTAAGGCTTCGGCCTCTTGTACTCCAGTTATGGGCATTTGTGTCACTGTTGGTTAAAAATAGTCCTGGTTGCAATTTTAGTATTTTATTTTTTAACGACGCGTTTCGCCTTATTTAGGCATCTTCAGGTTATCTTTTCTAGATGGATGCGAGAGGGACCAAGATCTGCATAAGGCGTTCCCGTTCACAGGAGCGAGATACAGAGTAAGATGGGAGCCCCCATCTTACTCTGTAACTCGCTCCTGTGAACGGGAACGCCTTATGCAGATCTTGGTCCCTCTCGCATCCATCTAGAAAAGATAACCTGAAGATGCCTAAATAAGGCGAAACGCGTCGTTAAAAAATAAAAAACTAAAATTGCAACCATGACTATTTTTAACCAATACTGTTAAGCACTGGTTTGCTGTATGCCACATACGGGTTGGAAGAATTTCTATTTGTTTCGCTGACGAGTAGTTTTGAAATTCCAGGTCGCTCTGCAGTTCCCTGTTTCATTCTTGTTGCTTTGGTGCTAACCGGGTTCGTGAATGCGACATTAACTTCAACAGTGACTCTTGCAGCTGGTGTCCTCTTAACGTTTCGTCACAGTCCTCTTCTATGACAGTCTGTGACGACGTCAGGATGTTTCAGTCACTTGCTCTGACCCAGAACTATTTTGTTTTTTAGTGCCCTATTAAAAAAATATTTTGCACTACCTGAATATCTCCGAACAGAGGGGTGGAGAGGGTGCAGAGAATGGAAGGATAAGTCTTATAAAACTAAAAATTGTTTTACTGTGCAGTAGAAACAAAATAATAACCCAATTAAAAGTATCTTTTAAAGAGTTCATGATAGTTTTCGCTTCCCACACAGACACAGAAAGTATTTGTGAATAAAAGTCAATTTTCTGGTGTTTCGGTTTCCTTAAGTTGTTATCTGCGGTATGTAGCTGGGTGCGAAAGTCCCATCATCATAGTTTCCAAGATAGACTTGACGGTTTTCGTCATAATCTGGTGAAGCAGACACGCCTACGTGTTGCGAGAATGTGCTTTATTGATGGTCCATGGTGAAAGACCTCTAGGCCTGTCTTTTTTGAAGATTTCCTGGCGGACAGAATATTCCGTCACGTTTAGCGCTTGCGAAAACGCTAGATGTACCATAGGAAGAGCAAGAAGAAAGAGGTATAAAATCTACGACCTTTCTACCATGTGTGGGAAATATTTCGTCAGAAATACTCAATCTTACTGCCACTGGCCAGGACGGAAGCTCTTCTGGGATCTGTCCAAGTTGATTTGGTTTTACGAAAGGCAGGTGTATTTGAAATGTAAGATTTGTGATGAAAAGTACATAGCACAAACAATAGGCTCTCTACAAGGAAGGTGCTTCGAGTACCAGTTACACCTCTGCCTTTTACAGCCTAATTAATATGCAGTGATTGAATATTGTATTTACATTGGACATGCTATGAATTATGTAAATTGAAGGTGGAAGGGAATGAAAGAATAGGCAAGGGACTTTATGCCGAATCATAGGCGACGAGTGAAAGTGTATGTTGGATTGGCACTCGAACCTCAGCGATCACTGGCTTACTAGGCAGTCGCATTAACGAGTGCGACATCTAGACACAGCGTTAATGACAAGTGCACGGATCATCTTAGCTCGCTCCCTGACTCACTCAAATTCCCTCCTAGCGCTATCTATCCAAAGTGGAAGAACAGACACCATGCATTCACATAACTGTCACCTCAATGGGCACTAAACCCACACCCTTCAATGCGGATGCCCGATTACTTTTGACCCTCTGTGGGATTCTAAAATTTGCGACCTTGGTAAATCTTCATAGGGATTGCAGATAGGTGGTCCTAACCGTTAATGTGGGTCAGCCAGGGAGTGTGACCAGATAGTCAGTGTGGTTGGAAACAACACTGTGTCTGGATGGCGCATTGGTTAACGTAACTACCTAGTAAATAGGAGATCCCCGGTTGGGGTCCCAGCCTGACACACATTTTCACTCGTCGCCACCGATTCTGCATAAAGTCCCAATCCAGCTCATATAATCAATTCCTTCCATTTCTATTTCTTTCTTCCCTCCCCCCTTCCCCCCCCCCACCTGAATTTACGTAATATGTATCTCAGCTGCAGATTCTGCATGGTGTCTGTCCTCTCAGACATATCCGAAAGAACGGACACCACCCATTCGTGTAACATTCTATGAATTATGAAGCCGAGGTACTGGTCGTAGCCTCGTACTATCGGGATTCGGTCGTAAAGAAAACTGTGGAAACATAATTTGCAGATAACCCGATAAACCAAGATGTTTCCAACTCGACAGATCTTGGAAACCGTTCATTTCATGAAACTTCTTGGCAGATTAAAACTGTGTGCCCGACCGAGACTCGAACTCGGGACCTTTGCCTTTCGCGGGCAAGTGCTCTACCACTTGCCCGCGAAAGGCAAAGGTCCCGAGTTCGTGTCTCGGTCGGGCACACAGTTTTAATCGGCCAGGAAGTTTCATATCAGCGCACACTCCGGTGCAGAGTGAAAATCTCATTCTGGCATTCATTTCATGTCTGCGATCTCAGATGGTTTGTTGTTCTGAGCCTTCGCTGCCTTTCATTTCAACTAATGCCATCCATTTTAACAATCAACCACATAATTATTAAGTACTGTGGGTATACTGCTTCTTCGCTTGCTTTCTTTTATCCTCAGATGTACGAAGTTTTATCCATGACAGATGTTCCTGCGGCCAACAGTTTCATCTGTGATGCACGTGCGTCAACTTCACAGTACTGCGTCATGTTGTTTAATACTGCCAGCGACTCACTTAGACCCTGCCTGTAAGGTTATGAAGCGAAATATCGGAACAGAAAATAATGGTATCTCCAATGCAAGCCCAAAATATGACGGAGGATCTCTAAGTTGTTTGGGTTTGATCGCACTTATACCGTTAAAAATGTGAAGCTAGAAAATATTGGAAGTAAACATCTTACCTGTATGTTTACTTTCAACGGTCACATACATTTGTTGATTGACGATCATCAATACAAAGAATTGATAAATGTAACCACATTGGACCATATTGATGTGAAAATCAGTAGTATCTAACAGCCGCCTTCGAATGACGTTGCATCTTACCTTGATTAGGCGCTGCGCGGATGTCGCAGTCCTTGGTGGTACAATCGGTTAGGATGCCTGTACTGCTGCACTTGCATGTGCTGCAGTATACCTTGACTAAATCTCCAGGCATACAACCCTGTACTCCTGTAAAGTGAAGCGAAAGGTATCATTATAATCAACTGCAACGGGAACAATGTTTTGTAGCAGGCGAACCTTTTACTTTACTGTGCAGTTCAACACTCTACATTGTATCCTGCTACAGACATTGCTGCGTTTAATGAATTACTTGCTATTCCGTAATTGAATGTAATTTACAATAATCATAATTCACGATATAACAGTGACCTAAAATATCTATGCCACAAATTTCGCTAAAATATTCTGTACAAATGTTATTGAGAAATAAAAATAACTGTTATAAAATGGTTATCGGGCGAGACGTCGGACGTCGTGAAATTTCCACAATATTCCGTCGGCGCAACTGACCAACATCTTCAGGTGCTGCAGACACACTAATGAGACTTCTTTGTGGTAGTTTGCGGTACAGCGTCACTGGTATATAGCTCTCTTACGGTGTTCGTGTGTGGTTAAATTTTTCTATCTTACAATGAAATCATTGGAGTTCACGTTGAAGGTGAGGCAGTCCAACTTGAAGTGCCATACCACCCTTCAACTACGGAAGTTCAAGGCTTCTCGCAAGAGATGACGCAACTACATAGATAGTGATAGTGGTGATCGTACCAGGGGTTTTCATAATCAGTGGCTGTATCAAAACTGACACATTACTGTAGGCTGTACTAGGGCTGTCGTTAGCCACGGTCCAAATCCGAGTCCTCGAGGATGCTATGAAGAACAGCATGGCGGTACCAGTGCACCTTGTATAGAAACGCCTTGCCCCTCTCGAAAGGACGTCTTTAGAGTTATCATGTTTGTCTCCTTATGCAATGTAACAACCCTCGTGAATGGATGGGCAGGCAGCTTTTTTTTTTTTTTCTTTATTGCATTTCATCCCTTTATACAAGGTAGGCCAGCAGCGGCCAACATATGCCGCTCTTCGGCCAATAGAAAAAGAGCCATCGAACATGGAGACATAGAAACAGATACACATGAATGTTAAAAACAGATGATACACAGAAGAAATGTGATGGAGGTGTTCGCCAGAAGGCACTGGTTGCGTAGGAGAGGTCAACAGTGTACACAAACGAAGACAAACAGTTGTACATGTGGACGAAGGAGCACACCGAAGAGAACACTCACGCACACAAATGGAGAAAACACTGTTGCACTATACACTGGTGACGATCTTCGGCACGGAAAACACTGAACACACTAATGAGATTTGGGAGGGGGGGGGGGGGGGCTGCCACTGGGTGTAGGAGACAGGCAGAGGGGGAGGATGGGGGAAGGAGTGGGGGGGAAAAGCTAGTGGGAGAAGAGAAGGGTGAGGGGAGGGGAAAGCAGGCAGGTTCCACCGAAGCACTTTATTCTGCAGGTGCTGGATATTCCTCTTCCGGCAGGCACAATTAATGACCATCACCGAGGCTGCTTCTTTTCCACACTGACGCTGTGATCGAAGCCTCCTGTTTATGACAGTCTGAAAAGAAACCACGCAGGCGTGAGCATGTCTGATTCAGTGAGCAATAGTGCAGATATGCTGGTATGTAGCGAGAGAGGCAGACAGTTATGCCATCTGTTGGACGATGAACGTAAGCACAGAGGCTGTCAATCACACTGTGCTCTGCCAACTGCCGCCTCAGGGTCCTCTGTCGGAAGCCGCTCTGCCAAAATGCGTGTCAACGCTTATACAAGACAACAAGTGTTTGGTGCAGTTGTTAGATCAGTTACTGCTGCTACAACGGCACGTCATCAAGATGTAAGTGAGTTTGAACGTGGTGTCATAGTCGGGGCACGAGCGATGGACACAGCATCTCGCGGGTAGCGATAAATTGGGGATTTTCCCGTATGACCATTTCACGAGTGTACTGTGAATATCAGGAATCCGGGAAAACATCAAATCTCCTACAACGCTGCGGCCGAAAACAGATCCTGCAAGAACTTGATCAATGACGACTGAAGAGAATCTTTGAACGTGACAGAACTGCAACCGTTTCGCAAGTTGCTGCAGATTTCAATGCCGGTCCATGAACAAGTGTCAGCGTGCGAACCATTCAACGAAACATCATCGATATGGGCTTTCGGAGCCGAAGGCCCACTCGTGTACCCTTGATGACTGCACGACACAAAGCTTTACGCCTCGCCTGGGCCCGTCAACACGAACATTGAACTCTCGACGACCGAAAACATTTTGCCTGGTCGGACGATTCTCGTTTCAGATTCTATCGAGTGGAATGACGTGTACTGGTATGGAGACAACCTCATAGATCCGTGGAAACTGCTTGTCATTAGAGGACTGTTCAAATTGGTGGTGGCTCTAATTGTATGGGATGCATGCAGTTGGAGTGATAAGGGACCCATGGTACGTCTAGATACGACTCTGACTGGTGTCGCGTACGTAAGCATCCTGTCTGATCACTTGCATCAATTCATGTCCATTGTGTATTCCAACGGACTTGGGTAGTTCCAGCAGGACAATACAACATCGCACACGTCCAGAATTGCTACAGAGTGGCTTCAGTAACACTCCTCTGAGTTGAAACACTTCCGCTGGCCACCAAACTCCCCAGACGTAAACAGTATTGAGTATATCAGGGATGCCTTGCAACGTCCTGTTCAGAATAGATCTCCACCCCCTCGTACTCTTTATGGAATGCCCTGAAGGATTCATGGTGACATTTCCCTCCAGGGTTACTTCAGTCAGTAATTGAGTCCATGCGACGTCGTGTTGCGCCATTTCTGCCTGCTCGCAGGAACCCTACACGATATTTCCAGGTGCACCAGTATCTTTGGCTCTTCAGTGTACGACCCACAGTTCTCCAGTGTGGTCGCTGCGAGAGCCAGAGCTGATCCGATGCCGTGCTGAGATGGTATCCTGTGTTCCTGCTAAGCAAATTGGTAGCGCTGCGAATGTCCACTTTAATAACGCTGTCCCAGTACTGAGACGACGACGAGAGAATTTTGGTGTTTTCGTATTCCTTACAATGTCCTGTATTGAGGCAGTTTTCGACCACTGCAGATTTCTCTGACTGGCCCAGACGTGTGTGTCGTCGTCGTTTGACGCATCTGTCCTCAACGGTGATACAAGTTTGTCCAATGTATGACATTCTGCAGCTACAGGGAATCTTACAGATACCACGCGTTCTTAAGCCAAGATCATCTTTCACTGAGCCTAAAAGATCTCTCACTTTTATTGATGGATGAAAGACGCATTTAACTTTATGTTTCTCTAATAATCGTGCTATTTTTGAATAAATACCGCCGACGGCCATTCATCTTTGCTCTTCATTTTCTTCCAGCTCCTCATTTTGTCTAGCAGGTGCCGGGCGTAAGGCACGGCGAATCTCCCGTTCAGAATATGCATTATCTAACAATACAGTACTAAAGTGGCGTAGCTCATCAGATGAGCTGCCTGAATACGACTTCGGCAGGCGGCTCCCGGTGGAGGACGCTGGGGCAGCCACGTACTAGTGGGAAGAGGTTTCATCACATTCGACGGGAACTGGACTACATACCCAGAGATCCACCTGGCCCATCATCTGCAGATTTCGACACGACTTTCAGAAGATTCTGAGACGTGGGTTCATAGCGCCACTTGTGCCTTCTCGGACGGGAAGCGACAACAGAACACAGCACTTTAGACTGGAAAATTTCATCGCTTCAGAGAGCGTTTTACGCAGGACGTTAGATGACAAACATCTGCACTACGTGCAGCATCACTACCAAGTCTCTGGCTGTCTCGGCGGTTTTGGTCTTGGAGAAGGGGAGAACACCGTCCCTCCTGGATATTACACACATCAAAAAAAGTTTTGCATCACCTCGGTTCTCAGAACTCCTGAAGATAGACGTTGACTGTGGGTATCGTATCACAGACACAATCCCTTTGACTTCAGAGATGTCACTAAACCTGCCAAAAGATGTAACATGCATGAGCAGCGCGTATTAACAGTCGGGGTCCGACAGTCGGTCAGCTCCACTCATTCCACCAGGAATGGGTAGGAGAAAGGGGCAGCATTACTACATATGGTGTAAATTCATCCGGGATGTATAAAAGCTGTATTAGGTCGAAACCGCGATAGAGAGTGATTCTGAAAAAGGACTGTTTATGACAGTGAAACTAAGACAATATGTGCAAAGCATAAGAAAGTGGAAAAGAAGGCTTATGCACCGAAAACTGCAGATTGAAAATATCATACACACAGCGGAGGATGCAGCGCAGCATTGGATAAGGAGGTGACAGATTCTGCAGGTAGTCTTCACCAGAGAAGAGCAGTGCTGTCGACATATGCAGCAAACATGGGCCCAGAAACTGGTAAAGCAGCAGGTGGAATTCATACACACCGAGACGACAGGCCGCAACTTCAGCAGACAACACGAGATAATTTTGTCCTGTTTCGTATTGCCTGGTTTTACTTATATAAAACTTGCCATGATGGAAGCGAGTGGAAGTTCTGTAATTGTTAGAGAAAGAGACATACTTCAGTTTAATGTGAGTACCACTCAAACAAGCAGTCCAGAACTAAGACTAGCAAGGAAATTAAAAAATAATGATGTTCAGTCATTAACGTATAACCACCATCTCCCACTGTGGGGGTGGAAATGGGGACAAATTGTTTCAATGAATTATACTATGAGAGAAATTTTTTAACTGCGACAGAAATTTTTCATTTTTGACAGTAATCATTTGATTAATTTCAGTGATACTAATTTGATATTAGTAACTGCAATGTAAATAACTAGAAACAATAGAATGAGGTGTCAAATTTGGTTCTATCTCAGTAAATCAAATGGAAAAGTGAGTTTACTGGATAAAATTAAACCAACAAGCTGGCAAGAAATGTCTGTAGATTTAATGTTTAAAGTGAATAAAAGTTTTTGTGAAGTAAAGCAGGATACTTATAAGAAAATGAAACAACAAATTGACAGCCTCAATAAGAAAAGTGATCAGCAATTTAGTGAGTTTAAACAATTCAGGTAGCATCAGCAGTTTGGCTGGAAACTTCAAAAAGTTTAAATTTGAAAGAAATGAAAAAATAGAATGCCAGGCTTTTGACTTAAAGAAGATGCGGGTGAAAGATCTGCACTTGCTTGATACTAGGGTGAGGAAAGAATTTCTCGAGTTGATGAAAAGTATAAGCAATCCTCAGAAAGTGTGAAAATTGAATCAACAGAGTTTATTAACAGTGTGGATAATGGAAGTACACATAGGAATGATCATTTAAAGGAGAATGTACATAAAGTCGAACAGAAAGTTGCTGCTGTTGAATTCATTTGTGAAAGTGAAGTAAGATTACTGATGAAAGTAAATAGCGTGAAAAATCTGTAAATGATGTGACTGATCATGTGCAAGTAGTAGAATTTAATGTGTATCAGTTAGTAAACCGAGAAAAGACAGTAAAAAGTGGACTGCTAGAGCAAGAAAATAGAGTAGTTAATATAGAAAAGAATACGAGAATATGCCCTAGCAGTGTTAATTGAATTTGATGACTGAATCATTTGAATCAGCGTACAGTATAAAACAGGCAATTTATATATTTTGGTCCATTTAAAAATCTGCATCCAAAAAATAATTTTGGAAAGATTTTAAAAATGTTGTTGTTGTTGTAGTTGTTGTTGTTGTTGTTGTTGTTGTTGTTGTTTTGGTCTTGAGTCCAGAGATTATGGACTGATCGATAAAAATCGTTTTCATTAGTTCAAAAGTGTTTGGAGAACCTAGAACGTGGAGTATGACTGCTACTGAGTAGTTTGAAAATTATGCTAGAAACATTTAAGGGTGGCTTTCTGAAGTAACGTTAGGCTAGGCGAAATAAGATGGAACATCAAAATAATATTTGGGCTGGAGAAAGTTCAACCCCAGGAAGGAGGCCACAGAAAGATTTGTGTTAAAGCAGATTATTGTTTGTCTTATTTAACAAATAAATTGGAGGCATTACAGATTACTGTTGGTTTAAATCAGAAGTTACCTATTAACTGATGTAATAGAATAATTGCTGCCTGGCTGTAAAGGGATGCTAGTGATGCAGCAAGAGAAGCATTTTTAGCTAGATGGCGAGGGATCTTGCTTTGAAGCATGCTGTGGCAAAAGACGGCCTAGCCAGTCTCCAATATTTAATTTCCTGCATGCATTTTCATAATATCACCTGAACGCCACGATCGTAATGTATATAATTTAGGTGAGTGATTTCATGTGTTAGTTACCAGACAATGGTCTTGTCATTCCTGCGGAATTTGGCGCTCAGTCTCTGGCAAATGTGCAGTTTTACAGAATTTATGTCATTATTTACTCATCTCCCGTGTCTCAGTGATGTCATTGTTACATCGTTGTAATACACTGTTTCCACAGTGAGATGAACACCTCCATCCCCCTTAGTACTATTAACATGAGCAAGAACCACACCCATGACTCATATGTTAGGGTCACCTCTGTCTCCTTCATTTCACTTGTGCACAGGTCATTAACTACATCTGAGTCATGTTTGTGGGGGGGGGGGGGACGAGCTGGGGTGTTCTTCATATTGAGCAGGTTCAGAGGCACCCATACAGGTGAGCCCTAGCCCAGTCGCATCTTGCGCTTAATTATGCAAGTAAATTTTGTAGGGCATCACAGCTTCATATGGATATTTTTCATATATTTATGAACAGCCAATTACGGATGGATTATGTGATAAATGATTGACCAGAGTGTGTTGGAATAAATCTGGAGTATGCAAAAATATATTTATCTTTAGATTACATTAAAGTCTCTTTACTATCCGGCACAAAAAGGGCTCAATGGACACTTACAAAATGATGTGAATCCTATCATGACTGAAGTAATTGTGCGATATGAAGTTTAGTTATGAAGGTGGTGATCAGTTAATTGAGAGAAAGAAGTTATCACCTGGGTCTAGTACGTAAGTATCTCTCACTTAACGTCTTGTAGTAGTAGTTAACAACCACAGCCACACGAACATTCACAGCTGCAAATTTCATAACGGCTGTAGAAGGTGCAGTGTCTTTTCCTTCAGACATGCATGCATGTCTGTAGGAAGATCATAATTCGCAATGAACAGTCATGCAATATAGTATATATTCACCGACACCAGATGAGCGACTTTCAAGTAAAATGTCTCTCATTTATGGGAAAATACATAATGTACGTACGAGTACAGGTTGTAGACACTTCGTGGACGACATATGGAAGTCTGGTTCTGGGTGTGAGTTGTGCTCGGATAGCCAAATGATATGGTGGCCGTTTGTGATAAGAGCAGAATCTGCGTTCGAGTCCTGTTCTGGCACAAGTTGTTGTTCATATTCGCACATTCGAGTACATTTCGTGTACTTTGGAAAAGGTGTGGAGTTTTCGCTGAAAGCAGAATCATCACCAGATGGAATATACATACCACCCAATAGAATGGACCAATGCTGATTACGGTGAACCACAGAAAAAGAATTTTTAAACAATATTTAGGTTTGTAGGAGGTGAGAACATGGCAGAGATGTAACATAATAAATAACAGCAACATCACATATCACTAAAATTAATCATAGTTGACGTTAAGAAAAGGGAAGAAAACAAGATTTACAAGTGTGTCAGAAAGGATAGACATAGTTGACAATCCACAGAAATAAGAAACACTACGAAATTCATTCGCTAACCGCGAATTGCTTGACGTTAGTTGTATTAGTTATAGATCGACTACCCAGTAGTTACATACGGCGGTTTGTGTCACACCAGGACTTGAAGCCATATTTCCCATTTAATGTGAGCAGTTGCCTACTGCTTCTGCTATACGTGCATTCTCCCAGAACTAAGCCAAACTTCCAAATGTCACACTGCCTACATCATCATAGTGTAATCCACTGAATCCATCACTTAAGTTGCGCAACATTGCGTGGATTCCCCTAAAAGAGAGAATGAGACAAAGAATATCTGCAATGTTGTTATTGTCGTATGCCCACCTAGGCAGCTTGTAATGCTTACCTGCACGTCTGAAATAACATACACTGTTGACAGTCTTCAGATGTACTAAATACTTCGAAATTTATTGGATGACTGCATATTCTTTGGCATCAGCTGTATTATGTTGCAAGGGATCTACAGTCCCTTGTTGGAAGATAAGTATATCTCATTCACACAGGTCCAGGGTAGGCCATGAATCGATTGTGAAGCACCGAATGTACCCAGCGAGTGTTGTTATTGTTAGATGCAGCTGAGTCGGTGAGCAGAGAGGTTGCTGTAATGGCGCAGCAGGTGGCATATCATTCTGGTGGTGGCACATCATTCCGGTCAAGTGTGTACCCAGTTGCCATTGTCTGACCTTCAGCAAACGTAAGAATTATACCAGATGGTGGAAAAGCGTTTTTGGCAAAAAGTGAAATGTAATGCAGTGGGGACAGCGTGTACAGATTATTAAACAGCGTGTGGCCATATTTCATTGTATCTGATCTCTGTTGAAATTTTCGCGACCTTAATTACTGCAAAACATCTATTCCTTGAATATTGCATTACTTAGCAGGGAAAATCAGACTCAGACGATTTCCATAGCGCTTACACCGGTTATCTCTTATCCATTGGTAACAGACATTTAATAAATAGTTAAGATCCCTTATTATTCGTTAAATAAAAATAGAAAATTTACGTGTGGAAGTTTCATCTCGGCGACCATGACAGGACCTGCTCCTAGGATCGACCAATAACGAATGTTAAACTGTGGAGACAGTGAACCAAAGTAAGTTTGAAAGTCAAAAATCGCGAGAAAGAATAATATCACTTGGGCTGTAAAGGACAATAATGTCTTTAAACTGTAAACAAACGCGTTTTCGCTATACCAGAGAGGAGAAACAGTAACAAGAAAAAGTGTTTAAATGTTTGAAAATTGTACTCCATGTGAGAAACCACGAAATTCAAATGCTAAAGAAACACACATGTGGACATTACCACGTCTAAATAGGCCAAATATTCGTCACGTACTTACCATAGAAGTGTTTTCCAGTGATTTTATGCCAAAAATTGCTTTTTGAACGATTAAAATCGATTGATTTTACAAGGGCATATGAACAATGATGTGTACGTATGTCAGGACCGCAGTATAATTGTTGAGTGACCTCACACAGGAACGCAGACAAGCCGAGCCAAAGAACAGGCAGTAGCAGAGTGATCTACATCACGCCAGACCTGACACTCAGAAAGGAATTCGACGTTGCAGACAAGCCACTCCATGATGTGCTACAACAGCGACTCCACGTGACAGGATTGGGAACACCAGCGACCAACCTCGACACCTAGTGGCGAAACTCCAAAGTATACAGCAGCAATGTTACCTGTCAGCTGACCAGCGAACTACAAGGAACTACATGTCCATTGAGAGGACAAGTAGTGAACTACGATCACCATGGTGAATGACGACTTCAGCAACTGACGGGTCACTGAATCACAGTACCAATGTACCCAGCCAGAACTCAATGTGACCAGCTCATTTTAAACAGAGGAGGAACGCTCTTGTCGCATCTCAGAACATCATCATTTGTGTTAGCTCAATGGGTAAATAAAGACGATTTGCTGGTTCTGTAGTAACTAATGCTACAAAATATTGAGCATATATAGTTTCAAATACTATTTTGCATTAATGCAGAGAATGATAAACCATGCTTTTGCACTGAATTATTATATGCTTGAGTGTATGTATTTACATAATGAAGCATTTACTGTAGCAAACACCAGCAATTCAAATGCACTATTTACTGTGAATTTTAATATTATTATTATTTATTTTACGGCCTTCATTGGACCACTGTAGTCAACAATACAAAGTTCTAAACAAGTTGTTACACATGGATACAATTTGGTTCGACAATAATTTAATATGATATTTAGGTAATAAAATTATTAGAGGCTATTCTTATATGACAGGTGTTTTGTTCTTCTGTCTGCCCAATATTTCTTCATTCTTTCAGATATTTTCTTTCTTTCTTCATCTGAGACCACTCTTCCTGTACTACTTTTATTGATTTTCATTTGTAGTCTGGTTTGCGGGTCTTGCAGTATTCTGGTTTTCTCTGTCTTCTTTTTTAGGTCATCTACTGTAATTTGAAGTTCTTTTATATCTTCCTTAATTTCTGTGATCCATTTAATGTCGCTCTTGCTATTCCACAATTTTTGTATTATTTTTTTACTAATTCTGTTTTCTGGAGTTCTCATCAGATGTCCAAAGAATGAGATGTGTTTCTTCCTGATCGTGCTCATGACTGGTTCTATTTTCTTATATACTGTTTCATTTGATGCTATTCTCCAATGTCCATTTATTTTATACTGTTTATTTATACATGTCCTAATTATTCTTCTTTCTATTTTTAGTATTCTGTCAATTTCTGCTGTATTAGTTGTTTTGAAGATAGTTTCAGTTGCATATGTTATTTCTGGTTGTGTAACTGTTTTATAGTGTTTTAATTTTGCATCTATAGATAGGCTTCTTTTGTTGTATGTAGTTTTGGTAATGTAATTTGAATAGTTCAGTTTTTTTATTCTATTTTGCCATGATGGCTTCTCATTTAGATTGTATGTTATTTTTTCGCCTAAATATTTAAATTTATCAACAATTTTGATTTCCTGCTCTCCTATTGTAGTTTTGTTTGTCTTATCCTATTTGGATTGTCCTTGTACCATTCGCTCATTATGCATTCCAGTGCACAGTTGAACAGTAAAGGGGATAGGCAGTCACCTTGTCTTAAGCCTGTTTTTATGAGGAATGGTTCCGAAATTTCTCCTCTAAACTTCACTTTTGATTTGGTGTTGGTTAGAGTGAGTTGTATTATTTTAATTAGTTTTGGATGGAGTCCTAGATTTCTTAAAATTTTTAATACTGAAGGTCTGTGGAGACAGTCATATGCCTTCTTAAAATCTACAAATGTTATTGCCAGAGGTTTGTTCCGTTTCTTGTAGTATGCCATAATCAATTTTAAACTAATTATCTGCTCTACACAGCTTCTTCATAGTCTGAAACCTTCCTGATATTCCCCTAACTCCTGTTCTAATTGCTCCTTGGTTCTTTCATATAGGATCTTGGATAGAATTTTATATGTGCAATCTAGGAGAGAGATTCCTCTGTAGTTGTCTGGGTTGCTCTTATCTCCCTTTTTGTGTAGTGGGTGGATGATAGCTGTGGTCCAATGTTTGGGAAATTGTTCTGTTACCCAAATTTTTGTTAGAGCCATGTGGAAGGAGGTCTTGACTGTGTCACTTGCATATTTCCACATTTCAACAAAAACCTGATCTTCTCCACATGCCTTATAATTTTTTTGTTCTTTAAGAATTTCTTCAACTTCTTGGAAAGTTGGAGGGTCTAGTTTGTTAGGTTTGGTTTTTATTGGGGTATTTATGTTGATTTGTAAGGGTTCTTTGGGTTCCTCGCAATTCAGGAGTTTGTAAAATGCTTTTGCCATGATTTCTGCATTTTCCTTGTTACTGTGTGTCATTCTTCCATCTTCATCTTTCAGTATTAGTGTCAGGGCCTCATATTGTTGTAGTTGTTTCCCAAAGATTTTGTAGTAGTTCCTGGAGTTGGTTTTATGATAATTACATTCTATAGACTTTATAATATCTTTATGAAATCCTCTCTTGATTCTTCTAATATTTTGAGTGAATTTTTTTCTTTCATTTTTTAGGTTGATGACAATTTCTTCAGTTTTATGTGTTTGAAACTTTAACCATGCTTGGTGTCTATCTTCATGGAATTTGTCACATTCTGATGTACACCTTGCATGTTTCTTTCGTGGGTTCAAGGGAGCTAGATTCTCTGCTTCTTTTTTAAGATTAGGCACTAGTTGTTCTAGATCATCTGTTAATTTCATGGTTTGTGGTATTTGTTGGTACTTATTATTTTTAATTAGCGGATGTGGGTCAAACCTCCTTTTTATTTTATTAGTTTTTCCGGTCCTCTTCTTTAACGGTGTGAATTTGATTTTAATTTTAACCATATAATGGTCTGAGCCTGTGTCTACTCCTCTCAGTACTTTAACATTTTGGATCTCCTTATGAAAATTTTTGTCCATACAGACATGGTCTAGCTGCCACTCGCCCTTCCTCCAGTCTGGATGTTCCCATGTTTTAAGTTTACTTGGCTTCCTCTTAAAGTATGTTGATTTAGATATAAGGTTGTGTTCTCTGCAGGGTTCTACAAGTCTTTGACCGTTTTTCTTTGTAAATTTATGTGGACTCCATTTCCCAATTATATCTTTATATTTCCTTTCTTTTCCCAACTGAGCATTGAAATCACCCAATAAGATTTTTACATTCTTTTTATTTACTCTGTTCACAGTTTGTTCTAGAAGGTCCCAAAATTTATCTACCTCTTCCTTTGTTTTTACTGTGAATTACGTGCTTACATGTTTATTAATTTATGATGTTCACCTTATTTAAAGATGTTATGTGAAATTGTGAATGTTGATGATAGTTTGATTTAGGCAGCCTTGCAAAGATTACTGTCTTCAGTGGTAAGAGCTATTTTGGTTAAATGAAATGGACTAGTGATGGTTACTTAATTAACTGTTAATTAAGAGGAGTATTTGGATTAGCAAGTGACCCTTAATAAAACTTGCCAGAAGAATAGGAATAATGAGGGTGTCCTTTGACCCAAAGTAATAAGTTTGAGGTGAAGTATCTGGAAAAACGAAAGTAGTGCCATAAGAAAAAGATGACGTGGGGATAAATGTCTTGTATGACAGATCTTTAGGTCAACCTACCAGTTATCCTGGGACAGCAGTTACTATAACAACAGAGAAAATTGGTATTGGGGGTAGGGGGAGGAGGGAGGGTAGTTACAGTTAATATTCGAATTTATATAAAAGAGCTCACAAGAAGGCGAAAAGGAGAGTGAACAAGAAAACAGAAAAAACATGGAGAAGATATTACAAGAAAAAGCAAAATGATAAAAAATAATAAGAGATTTTAGAGAAAATATCACAGAAATTAAAGAATAACATGAAGGAAGTATTCCAAGAGAGTAAAGAAAGCTGGAAGAAATGGTGGAATGAGCATGAAGAAAGAAGGAAAACAGACTGTGGAGAAGAGATGCCACCCTGCAGGAGAATTCAGATAAACTTGGAAATGACACAAATAGACTGAAAGTTGAGGTAACAGAGGAAAGATAGAGCGATGTTATGGATGCTAAGATTGAAATGCAAAAAGAACTTCAAGAAGATGAAACTTTTTGTGATTAAAGATATGATAGAGATGGTACAAGGATGCAACATCGCTATTGGATAACCAGAAACTGAGGAATCTGAACCCTCACGTAGTTTGCAGCAGATGAGGTAAACTGCCTGACAGTGAGATGTCATGGGGTGCAGTTTTAGGAGCCGGTAGTTAACCTGTGACTAGCGAGACTGTCGTTTCCTCCAGATCAGTGATGCAGATGGAGTGACCAGATACAGTGGACGAGATGTCTGAAACAGGTGTATTTAAAATAAGACATCATGTCATTGTAGTAGATTAGGCAGCCATTCACCCTCGTTCAGCCTCAGTTGTCAGCACTTTAGTGTCTCAATTATAGACGGTTTTCCCTGCCTCTGTACATCTCATCAGTGCTAGAAGGCCTTGGAGCAACAGAGCTCCATACTGTAGAGATTGAGCAACGATGTTCTGGCTGCTGTCATATTGAACCGTTTGCGCTCCTTGCTATAGCTCTGTCGGCTGTATGGAAATGAGTTATGAGCGTTGCCCTGCTTCGTTGCACATTCTAAGTCTGTCCTAGATTATCACTATGACACATGGTCTGAGTCGGACTCGGTTCTTTTACCCTCTGTATCGAGCAATAGCTTCAAAAATTAATTCGTGCACCCAGGAACAGGGTTTCTGTGGGCAAGAATCCTCCCTTCTTCAAAAAATTCGGCCAGAATTTTCGGTTGATGTCTCCCAAGAAAAACTTCATACGTACAGATTATATTTACAAAGGCTTCCATTTAGCAGTTATCGTTCGATAATTCATGAGAGGCGGGTTTACTGCTCATTACCACCCATTCCTTAAAATCTAGTTTTAATCTCCAATTACTACAATCTTATAACAGGTACTATACAAGTAAGTCTAGTTCTTTGTGTTTATGTATTGTGTCATGCCATTCTACAGGAATCTGGATGTGATGGTATGTCTGAAAGACTGGCAGCTTTACGCCTGAAATTTATGGAGAGTGTACGAGTTGGTATAAGAAACACGGCAATGCTAGAGTTGCTGAAGTTGTGCTCTTCAGTCCAGAGACTGGTTTGATGCAGCTCTCCATGCTACTCTATCCTGTGCAAGCTGCTTCATCTCCCAGTACCTGCTGCAACCTACATCCTTCTGAATCTGCTTAGTGTATTCATCTCTTGGTCTCCCTCTACGATTTTTACCCTCCACGCTGCCCTCCAGTACTAAATTGGTGATCCCTTGATGCCTCAGAACATGTCCTACCAACCGGTCCCTTCTTCTTGTCAAGTTGTGCCACAAACTTCTCTTCTCCGCAGTTCTATTCAATACCTCCTCATTAGTTATGTGATCTACCCATCTAACGTTCAGCATTCTTCTGTAGCACCACATTTCGAAAGCTTCTATTGTCTTCTTGTCTAAACTATTTATCGTCCATGTTTCACTTCCATACATGGCTACGATCCATACAAATACTTTCAGAAACGACTTCCTGACACTTAAATCTATACTCGATGTTAACAAATTTCTCTTCTTCAGAAACGCTTTCCTTGCCATTGCCAGTCTACATTTTATATCCTCTCTACTTCGACCATCATTAGTTATTTTGCTCCCCAAATAGCATAAACTCTTTTACAATGCTAGTAGTAGAAACAATTACAGTGGTAACGCTCTGACGATGTTGTTCTCGAAAATTTGGAATATGCCTTAACATCTGTTCCATAGTAACACGTCCTTTTTCTTATGTGATTAACTCATTGAATAGGTTTACGTATTTTGGATTCAAGGTGTCGTTAAGAAAGATAGATACTCAAAGGTTTGCCTAGACAGTACAGAATATGTGTTGTTATCTTAATCATGGTCATGCAGGTAAAGTTTGCATGTAAACGATTGTTATCACCTGCTGGCAAAACCCTGCATCTGTGAGAAAGTAAAATGTAACTGAACCTGAAATTAATGAAGAATCAGGCACACCTTTGAGATCCAGTGATCAATTAAATGTACACAACGGAATTATTAACTCTTTAATTTATTGGCCCTTCCAGTGAATCTGAAGGTAGGTAACTGACATAATAGTTATAATTCAAAGTAAATGATTGTGATGACAAAATCAAGACTTCAGTATCACTGTGATTTATTATAAAAGACGCATGAACAATAATGCAACAAGACACAGTTATCTTGGCCTGAACTCTACAAAGATGGATCTTCTTATGAGAACTGCAAACTAGTGTCTTGTTTTGCGCTGTTACTGAAAGAGATGGAGTTGCATAAAATCTTGGTTCTAATTCTGTGAACTAGGTACAATAACCTGACTATGACAATTGCAGGGACTGTTTGTCTGGAATCAACACTCAAGAATCCTAAAGATCTGAGGAAGCTCTAACGAATATGAGCCAGTGGTACCTATCTTGCAACTGAAGTACAGTACCCTTACTTGCCCTAATGTACCAGAGCTGTAAGCGATGCTTAACGTAAACTTCAGTGTACGGTGAGCAGAGCGGAGACACAGTGACCCTGCGAGTTGAGAGCGGAGTAGCAACTTAACCTTCGTCACCTGCCGATGATTTTTGCTCTGTAACTCCTCCAGGCTTCCATGTCTCTTCGCTCTTTGCGACTGACTAGGCGTCCATCTTTTCCAAGTCCCCTCCTACCATTTTCCTCTTTGTCTTCACACTAACAAAACTCACCAACAATCCTCTTAAAAGTTACTACAACCGGCCAGTGGCGTAATTGTTTCTTTGACAGTATTTTACGTCCAGAATTAGTGAAACATCAAGAAGCTGATGAATCGAATTTCGTCCCTCTTTTCTAAAAAGCTCCCAGCCAGGTTTTCATAAATGATTCTGAGCGCTATGGGACTTAACGTCTGAGGTCATCAGTCCCCTAGAACTTAGAACTACTTAAACCTAACTAGACTAAGGACATCACAACCATCCATGCCCGAGGCAGTTCCAGACTGAAGGGCCTAGAACCGCCGCCAGGTTTTGCGCCCACATGATATCACTACTGACACTTCAATCGATGCTCATTCAGCCACCTGCTAGCCTCGCATTACAGGTCCCTTAAAATGTTAAGAAGCTTTCTATGTGGCTAGTAGCCAACTCTGCTCCAGAGTACGCATGTTGAGTAGGTCCATGCTGTTCTGTCAAGTTTTAAGGAAAGCCAGGAGATGTTTATCTGCCATGCATCTCGCTTAACAAGCTGCTACCATCTACCACTCAGTGACATTTCCACCTTCTGGAACATAGCCTTTTTGTCTCGGCCGCCCACATATCGTCCTTTGTAAGTAAAAGGACACTGGCCTGTCTGCCTACTCTGCGTGCGGCAAAGCGATTTCCATCCCCTGACAAGGGGCTGGGTGCTCTACCTGCTATTCCTTGTCCCTCTGTTTTCACGAAGGCAGGCACACCCATGGCCAACCATGGCCCGTTCCACGGGGCCTTGCAACATGTCACCTGTCACATACTCACAGCAGTCCTCACTTCCAAAGTTAGACCATACACCAAATGAATATCTACATCTACATGATTACTCTGCGATTCACATTTAAGTGCTTGGCAGAGGGTTCATCGAACCACAATCGTACTATCTCCCTACCATTCCACTCCAGAACAGCGCGTGGGAAAAACGAACACCTGAACCTTTCTGTTCGAGGTCTGATTTCTCTTATTTTATTTTGATGATCATTCCTACCTATGTAGGTTATATACCCAGAACCATGTTAGACTACATTAGGTTTAGAAGAGGAAATTAAATCACCTCATATAATCACTGTGATATCATACCCCCTTAAATTAATTCAACTACCCTCCATTTGTATAATTAGAGGTGCACAAAAATGAAAAGAGGCAAGCCGAAGAGCTTGCCGCATTTGAGTACCGTAAGTCACGCCTCTGAGAAAGAGATCACTATTTTGTAGTTTCATCCTTTCCAAGCCTCTAGGTTTCCCATCCTACTAATAGTTGATTATTATTGTTTATTGTAAATATACTGAGTAAATACAGTGGGTTGCTATTTTCTGAAAATGTGGTTTAGGTTACATCATTTCTCTGTGTATCTGTGTGGTTTCATGTTCACCTCTGAACAGTTGTAGCTTGCATGAATGTACCGGGTGATCAAAAAGTCAGTATAAATTTTAAAACTTAATAAACCACGGAATAATGAAGATAGAGAGGTAAAAATTGACACACATGCTTAGAATGACACGGGGTTTTATTAGAACAAAAAAAACTCATATAGCTAGACGCGTGAAAGATCTCTTGCGCGTCGTTTGGTGATGATAGTGTGCTCAGCCGCCACTTTCGTCATGCTTGGCCTCCCAGGTCCCAAGACCTCAGTCCGTGCGATTATTGGCTTTGGGGTTACCTGAAGTCGCAAGTGTATCGTGATCGACCGACACTTCTAGGGATGCAGAAAGACAACATCCGAAGCCAATGCCTCACCATAACTCCGGACATGCTTTACAGTGATGTTCACAGCATTATTCCTCGACTATAGCTATTGTTGAGGAATGATGGTGGACATATTGAGCATTTCCTGTAAAGAACATCATCTTTGCTTTGTCTTACTTTGTTATGATAATTATTGCTATTCTGATCAGATGAAGCGCCATCTGTCGGACATTTTTAGAATGTTTGTATTTTTTTGGTTCTAATAAAACCCAAAGTCATTCCAAGCATATGTGTCAAATTGTGCGTCTCTATCTACATTATTCCGTGATTTATTCAGTTTTCAAATTTATACAGGCTTTTTGATCACCTGGTATATCCGTTGTACCATCTTAGTTGGACAAATAGCAACACTTCTGTTTCAGAATCCTGCAAATCGTTTATTGTCGTGATAGTAGGTGCACCACATCGTCCCATAAATTTTAATACTTATTCGGTCGATAGCTGTGCCCATTTACTAATGGTTTCCCTCTTCATCGGGTTCGGATGAATGCTGCAGCAAAGAAAGCGGGTGCTTCAATTTAGTACCGGAAATGCGATCGATATCTGTAATCTCGCCATATCTGATGTAACCTATACGGTGACTATGCTATAAAATAGAGCTACATTCCTTTGTGTCAATTCGACTATTCGACTATACGCTGGAGCTCTGTGGAAAAATGTCTCCGCAGTTGACGTAATTCTTCCAAAAATTGCTGCGGCGACATCAACGCCGAATTTAATTCCCCATGCATTGTACGATGCATGGATTCTTGCATTCCTGCAATTGAAGTCTTCCATCGTTAATCCTGTCTGCCGGTATCTGTAACAATCTCGTGATAGTCATCTTCCAGTCTAAGAAACTCATTCATTTCTGAATTACTGCCTGGTTATTACTGGCTGTTCCCACTGCACAGTGAAAAAATTCCGTGAGTTCTTTAGCTATCCTCCCCTAGCCCCCTCCACCCCCACCACCCCCACCACCCCCACCACCCCCACCACCCCCACCACCCACTCCCACATCACATTTGTTCAGTACAGTACATTCGATGTTCGTTAGCTGAGTGGTCCACCTTGGTTTCCCGCCGTCTACTGTATTTGGCACCTGACATAAGGTGGTATTAAGTTCTTGCATATCTTCCTCGATTGCTCTCACAGATAAGGTTTTCAACAAGTTGCTACCTTCGTAGATTCATGGCCATTTCATACGTATATCTGCCTGCGGCACGACGTCTGTCACCTTAAGTTCTCATCCCAAAGTTGCAACTTGTGGTACTCCTCTCCAATCTCTGAGACAACGCTTTCTTTCTGTATCTTCTCGTGTCTCTGCCTGTTGGTATGCGATGTTGCGTAATATGAGTCATGGGTAATCGAGCTGCCCATTATAAAAAGTCCTTAAACTGTAACAATAGTGTTTTCGTAACACGGACTGCTACTACCTTGCAGATGACGGACTTTACTTCGAAACGCAGAATCATTGTCGGTATGCTTGTGACTGTGTTCGGTATAGGGCCTGTCTATATTCTCTTCCTCCAAAATATTCAATATGGCGATTGTTAAGCCCTACGGTGGATTCGTGTAGTCCATACCGAAATTATCGACTAACAGGAACAATATACTCTCCATTTACAGTTAAATATGCGCACTACGCTTCTGTGTACAACACAGTGTTTTGTGTCCAAATGATCATTATTCTCCAGTGGTTCAACCACGCGTAACATTTCCTGTGCTAAGTCTGTGTCTATGGATAAACTAATTTCCCTCTGTATGAAGACACGTTATAATGAGAACCCATCTCCAGAGTGTATACAGTGTACACAGCTACATCTCAATGAGGTACGGCCTTACGACATTGCCTCACTTGCAGCGGTGTCACCCAGCGGAAACAAGATTCCTCCAAGTTCAACTATATAACGTGAAAGACTGATTTCGGCATAATATTAAGTTAGGAAATCAAGCGAAAGAATCACAGAATACCTTTGCCCCACTTCTGGCAACACCTCTATGTGCTCATAAAAAGTCCTATCCTTAACGATAAATTTGAGCTGTGTTGTCTCAATGAATTTATACCGTGAATACCCACTCCACATAATCTCTACCAAGAAGGGAGTATTCTCTTTCTACCCAAAAGATCTAGTCGACGGCCAATACATGCGCCCCTATATCTACTAAAAATCCATGTTCTATGTCACCAACAAAACCCCACAAGCAGCATTCCGTTTCTGCATCTAACTGTGCAGTATTACATTTTATTGAGAACTTCTTCCAACGGCTGCCTCATTCCCGTTCCTGTTTAACGGCCCTTCTGCAGAGACTGATTGCCTCGTTTCTTAGCCCTGTACTCTCTTGCTTTGTGATCCACTCGTCCAGATCCATAGCACTTTTCCTGTCGACACTTTCTTGAGATGTGCATCACACCCACACCTGTGATACTTTACTGTCGAAACCAACACACAACGGTCATCAGCAACCTCAGCAGCCATGCCGACATCTGAACGATTCTCCATTCTGAGCTTGCACGACATTTAAGCAGGAATGTCGGGCAAAAACACATCGAGAGTCCTATTTTCAGCTTCTAGGCGTAACACTGTATTGAGTCTTCGGATACTATCCGAGACTGACTCAACCGTCTTATTGTTCTTCTAAGTTAATGTGTTTAATTTTTAACTAAAGAAGGGAGTACTGTTCTGTTTCCGATTCCTCTGCCGTAACCCCTCAGTCAAACGTTCAAATTTTTAGGCATCCTTCAAGGTTTTACGGTAGGTGACATGCTTCAGTTTCCCAAACCAATCGTAGATAGCCCATAAGAAGGCATGTTTCGTTAGACCGACTACCCAGCTTGGCTGAAGTTGAAACGTCACTGAGAAATAGAGTTTTTTCTTTCTTTGCCATGCCGGAAAAGAAGGTAGAAAAATAATTGGCACTCACCATCCTTCATTCTGGAGGGCTGTTATTAAATTTGCTGTCGAAGAACCACAGAAAGAGAGGGTACACTCTAGGTATTTTTAACATCCTGGAATTTTCTGGCACCTGTTCCTTGTACGGCTTGCAGTGCCCTGCTTAGCTTCCGTGATGTTCTAATTCCCCACTTATCTGCTCAAGCAGAGCTTGTAATTTTAAAAACTGTTCCGTCATAGCGACAAGAGACTCACCGATATTAGCGAAACTTGTTTCCATCGGCATATTTTGTTCTCTACTAGTGCCTACCCAAGGAAATGTACAAGTCAGGGGAAGCGAACACCAGGTTCAAACTAAACACAAAACGAGAGGAGTTACTCTAATTCGTACGGCATATCATAGTCCATCTACATTCATTACAGTCGGTGCCATATGATCCCATAGGCAGGAAGTAAAACATCTGGCTGGCACAGCCTTGGTGCATGGCAACTGGCGCACATCTGATAGGTGTCAAATACATCTCGTGACAATTGCCCCTGATCTCGGACAGCTCAGGAGGTTCACAGTGCTATACCCGAGTTACTTTCAGAGTGAAATGAGTGCCTCTGTCATCTACTATGGCCTAAAAGTACACTACTGGTCATTAAAATTGCTACACCAAGAAGAAATTCAGATGATAAACGGGTATTCATTCGACAAATATATTATACTAGAACTGACATGTGATTACAATTTCACCCAATATGGGTGCATAGATCTTGAGAAATCAGTACACAGAACAACCACCTCAGGCCGTAATAACGGCCTTGATACGCCTTGGCATTGAGTCAAACAGAGCTTGGATGGCGTGTACAGGTACAGCTGCCCATGCAGCTTCAACACGATACCACAGTTCATCAAGAGTAGTGACTGGCGTATTACGACGAGCGAGTTGCTCGGCCACCATTCACCAGAAGTTTTAAATTGGTGAGAGATCTGGAGAATGTACTGGCCAGGGCACCAGTCGAACATTTTCTGTATCCAGAAAGGCCCGTACAGGACCTGCAACATGCGACGCGCATTATCCTGCTGAAATGTAGGGTTTCGCAGGGATCGAATGAAGGGTAGAGCCACGGGTCGTAACACATCCGAATTGTAACGTCCACTATTCAAAGTGCCGTCAATGCGAACAAGAGGTGGCCGAGACGTGTAACCAATGGCACCCCATACCATCACGCCAGGTGATACGCCAGTGTGGCGATGACGAATACACGCTTCCAATGTGCGTTCACCGCGATGTCGCCAAACACGGATGCGACCATCATGATGCTGTAAACAGAACCTGGATTCATCCGAAAAAATGACGTTTTGCCACCATTCGTGCACCCAGGTTCGTCGTCGATTACACCATCGCAGGCGCTCCTGTCTGTGATGAAGCGTGAAGGGTAACCGCAGCCATGGTCTCCGAGCTGCTAGTCCATGCTGCTGCAAACGTCGTCGAACTGTTCGTGCAGATGGTTGTTGCCTTGCAAACGTCCCTATCTGTTGACTCAGGGATCGAGACGTGGCTGCACGATCCGTTACAGCCATGCGGATAAGATGCCTGTCATCTCGACTGCTAGTGATACGAGGCCGTTGGGATCCAGCACGGCGTTCCGTATTACTCTCCTAAACCCGCCGATTCCATATTCTGCTAACAGTAATTGGATCTCGACCAATGCGAGCAGCAATGTCGCGATACGATAAACCGCAATCGCGATAGGCTACAATCCGACCTTTATCAATGTCGGAAACGTGATGGTACGCATTTGTCCTCCTTAACCGAGGCATCACAACAACGTTTCACCTGGCAACGCCGGTGAACTGCTTTTTGTGCATGAGAAATCGGTTGGAAACTTTCCTCATGTCAGCACGTTGTAGGTTCGCCACCGGCGCCAACGTTGTGTGAATGTTCAGAAAAGCTAATCATTTGCATATCACAGCATCTTGTTCCTGTCGGTTAAATTTCGCGTCTGTAGCACGTCATCTTCGTGGTGTAGCAATTTTTATGGGCCAGTAGTGTAATACAGTGAAACGAAACGGCCATTTCAAGAGAGAAAATTAATTCTCGGTCACCATCCTTCATTCCGATGTGCAGAGTGCAAGACGAGCGAAGCGGATTGCAGTAATGTCGATATAAGGATTAGTAGTGGCGATCTCGGGCGTCATGAAGACCACTTTTGACCACCAATTGGGACAACGGCGGGTGCTGAATGACCCACTGCGCTACACCAGTTGTAATTGTCACCCCTTAGATCTGGAGGTCAGTGGGCGTTTAAGTTGGACAATTTAGGTGATAATGTTACATGTGTCAGCGTTCGAGCTCCGAGAGTTGGTGGGTGTTTAAGTCTTACTCCCGAAGGCTTCAGTGAAACAGAGGTGTCTGTAATAACATTATATTGATGTGATCGCTACAATGAATATTCTCTCTTTTGGCCACAAGGAACAGTCCAAGCTACTTTCTAAGGTGTCGACGAGGAATGCCTGAGAGCAAGGCGACGTGGGTTGCGGTAGCGGGAGCCAACGAGGCGACCCGTGGAAGAACCTCTGTTGATACGATGGGCCTCAGCACTCCCGAAGATGGGCGTGCGCTTAGAGACCCGTACCCACGGCATCTTCCAGATGGCAGCGGATGCGAAAGCGGAAGCCCAGGGTTCGCCAAGCACAGGCACCATACAGCCAGGAAGGCGGTGCACATACAGCCTGAGAGGAGACACTCAGGTGCCCATGCGGAAGATGGCGTCTTGCAGTCAGTCAATTTTGCCCTTCACCAGAGGAACGCCCTGTAGGTCCTCATCTTTTATCAGTCACGGCTGTGCCACGTCTGTAGCGGCGGCGTTGAGTGGTGCAGTCCACCCATAGCTGGCAGGCTATAGTCACGTAACTGAAGTCTTCAAACAGACAGCAAGCAGTACATCACGGTTTACCACTAGAGTTAATCTGTATCTAGGGAGACTGTCACCCCATCGGTATCAGTGACGCAGGTGGAATAAACAGTCAATGAACACGACATGTCTGAAATGGGAGTATTTAAAACCAGACAACACGTTATGGTAGCAGGCTAGGTGACCATTTGCCCTCGTTTAACCAGCAACCTGTCTGCACTCTGGTGTCTGAGTTACGGATGATTTTACCTGCCTGTGCATTTCTCCTATCAGTGCTAGGACGCGTTGGGGTGGTGGAGCTCGGATGTTGCATGTTATTATTCCATGTTGTAGAGTTTGCACAACAACATTCTAGGTTCTGTCATACTGCATCATTTGCGCCGCTTGCTGTGGCTTTGCTTTTACAATGCTGGCAAACTTCGTGTGCTCTAGGTTATGTTTGTACAACATGGCCTGAGGCAAGCGTGATTCCTTTACAGTTTGTGACCAACAACAGCTTCGAAAACTATTGTACACTCAGGAACAAGGTAGTTGTACAGTACAGCTCTGAATTAGATGGAAGAAATAACAACATTGTGTCAGAACGATTAGCAAATCAAGAAAAAGATCAATAACTTAAAATTCGGTATACAAGAACGGGAGAATAAAACTGAATTCATTGATAGGAAAATTAATAGTAAATCTGTGATGGTGATGAAGATAATGTATTTGTGGTAGTCAACAGTGATAACTGATACACCCAGGCTAACACAGGGGAGAAGTATAGCATGAAAGGAGAATTGCACCCAATGATATCTACTAATTCATTAAAAGGAAATTTCAGTGTGTACTTCAAAGATGAATACGAAATAAAGTTTTCAATAGACAGACTGAGAGGCAAAGTTTCCACCTGGGAAGTTAGGACGAGACAAGAAGATAATAGTTACAATCAGCTTGAAGGGGAGTATCAGAATAAATGATTGTCAAAGCGATTCAAGGTGCCAAACTTGAAGATTTACTACATCGCCAATCTCTTAATATATACGGGGGTAACCCAGATGATGAAGTAGAATCAGAGCAGGCATAGTGAACCAACAACTATATTGCTGGTATACCAACTGGCGACTAGTACACACCCAGCCGTGTGGGACTTTACTTTCCCTTTCAAGTCTCATTTCTCTCCTATCTTTCCTATCCACAGAGTAAGAAAATTTTGGAAATTATTAAGTTTAATAACCAGTCATAGTCGAATATTGCAATTAGAAACAGCTTAGTAAGTCTTGTCATACAGTCATTACAATAATATGAAAGCAATGTTAAACTAATATTTGAGATATCAAAGACACCGTGTTTTGCGTAACGGTTCAAAGTCAGAACTATAGAACTAATAGTGAGTGAGTGTAGCTAATTATTATCCCTAAACAATTTATGTAATATTGTAGATTTATTGAATGAGTCATAAAAATCAAAGGAACTATAAAGAATTGGAAGGATATGACACATGATGATTGGGATAAGTAAAAAATTACTTAAACGACATACAGATGAGGAGTTACTAGTTCAGATGAATAATATGAAGTATAAGGATGTTTAATGTAATGAGTTAGATGGTGTATGGAGAAGTTAGGGAGGATGAAGGATTTTTTAAGTATTGATGCAAAGAAGATGATCAATAGATGATGATGATGCAAGAAATATGTGAAGTTAATATAACATTGAACTGAGAGAGAAATGTGTAATGGAGGTTTTGTGTCAGTTGAAAGGTTAATAGAATATGAAGTATGCAAAAGCTAATATTTTAATAATGTTGTTGATTTTCACACAATTTCTCCCATTGATATCTGTGTGTATTTATATGTAAGTAACTAATGAAGAAAACAGTATGGTCATAACAAGTAAGGTGTGACTCATAAATGGCTAAGAATAATGATTTAACACTAGACCCGCCGGAACTAGTACTATACTTAGAACCGCCGATGTAGTCAAAGTGACCAGTTTCTTTGTAAGTACATGCTGTGGTGTTTAATGTAAATATTAATGACTTTGATGACACTGTATAACTTTAATTACGTTTAATAACAGTATCATTGTATTTTACAACAACAACGGGAACATAATATTACTAATATTAAAGAACATAGTTCACAATATTTATCTGCAACCATACTAATTGTATTGCAGTAGTTTTAAAATTAATAGAATTTAATCTTACTGGAGAAACTAAGTACCCATGAATATGTTAAGAGAAAGACCAATCATTAAATATGACCATATATATAGTACCTAAACCTACTTACAAGCATTACAAACTACTGTCTTTATTACTTTATATGTACACAGCCCACAGACTTATCTCTTGCATTTACTGCACACTTCATTTGTGTTGTTTCTGCATTTCCTTGTTTGGCATAGTTTTCTTACTTTCGCAGGAATTTTCGCTTCTTCTCTTTCTTCATCGCCATCACCCTTTTCTTCCTTTTCTTTTCCATCCCTTGGCATCCTTTTCTGATTTCTGGTTTCCATATAGGCTCTACGTAATTCTTCTGCTAGATTTAGGATGAAATTCCTCCTACATATTTTGATCCCTGTCACTAGCTTGAAAATGATCCATGCGTTGATGGTTGCTAAATCAAGGATATTGTGAAATACGAGTACAGGCCATCGCCGAGTACCAGAGCGGACAGAATATTTCCTCGTCATCTGGTCCAAGACATCTACAGCAAAATTTTGTACTATTGTAGAAGCTCACTGTTTCGGGAAGGTGTTTTGAATTATTTTGTATTTCAACATTTGTGTGCAAGGTGCTATACAGAAGAATATTTCTGTTCTTTTTCCCTTGGTAAACGGTCAGAGTACCACCTTCCGCTGGTCGGAGTGGCCGTGCTGTTCTAGGCGATACAGTCTGAAACCGCGAGATCGCTACGGTCGCAGGTTCGAATCCTGCCCCGGGCATGGATGTGTGTGATGTCCTTAGGTTAGTTAGGTTTAAGTAGTTTTAAGTCTAGGTGACAGATGACCTCAGAAGTTGAGTCCCATAGTGCTCAGAGCCATTTGAAATACCTTCCCTTTTCAATAGAACAGACGTATAAAGAGGAGTTTTCATTTTTTTTATAGTGTTCGGAATTTCTTTTCTTGCACGGTTGATAGTGCCGACAAGACTAGTTTTCTCTTTTTCCAGTCTCTCCCCAAGTGTGACCGTAGTGAAAATATTATCAATAGTCACTTTTCGCCCCTTATTGCGATATGGAGCTACCAACTTCATTGCTACTTGTTCTGGAAGCTTCCCATTAGTGCCCTCTGTTCGTTCTTTCCTGCATAAGGGAACCCATTACAAAGATATTTTGTTTCTACATCCGCTAGAAGCCAGAATTTGATTCCGAATTTATCAGGCTTATTCGGCATATATTGCAAATACGGACACCTGATTCTGCTGGGGAAAAGTTGTTCGTCCACAGTGACATTTGATTCAGGTATGTAATTCAACTGACAGTTTTCTATAAAATGGTTCCAAGTAGTTGATATAAGTGCTAATTTGTCACTTTCCAAACATTCCGCCCGTGTATGTTTTTCATCAAAACACAGATATTTAAAAATTTCTCGAAACCTATTTCTGCTCATTATGTCAGTGAAAAATGGGGCTTCCCACTTTTTCGACTACAACTCATCTACTTCAATACATCTGGCACCTAGTGCACCACGAACATATCAGAAAGCAACAAATGTATCTAATTCTTCTAAATGCAAACTCCAGGAATCATTTCCAAGAAGCCGTTGTGCCTCTGCTTCTGTGCATTTCTTTGTGTTTCAACACTGATTGATCAACTAAAAAGCGTCAGGCACTCGAAACATTATCATTTGAGACGTGCCGCTTTGTGTGTGGAGTAGGTCCCCGTGTTTCTTTCAATATATTCTGTTGACCTATCCGGCCTGGAGTAGTAACACCAAAGTCTGCTACAGTCCACTCCGTGATCCCGTCCTTCCCCAGGAGTTTTGAGCCAGGTTCTGGAAGTGAACCCTCACTTCGTTCTCCTCTTCTACGTTGATTCTGTATTGGTCCTCTTACAGGAGGTGCAGTTCTTTTGTTACCCAGGGTAGGTCCTTCTCTAGCATTGTTTTTTATTACTTTTTGGTCCTGGTTCAGCAACTGCGTGAGGAAAGAGATAATTAGAAAGATACAACTCATTATAAAGATAACATACCACACAATAAAATAGCAGTAACAGAAGTAGCAGTAGAAGTGTCAGCTCTATTATAATAGTGATCATTATTCATATAATAATAATAATAATAATAATAATAAGTGAATGTAGATTACCTTCATCTTCAGTCTCGGAGCTGTCACTCTCCACATTAGCGACAGGTTAGTAATCTTCATCTGTACAATCTTCCACAAGGTCCACAACTTCAGGATCATTTTCAGCATCCGATTCATACAAAAGTGTGACAATTTCTTCATCTGAAAGCGGCCGTGGCCGTGGTTTGTATCGCTGTGACATCTGAGCCATGTCTACTGCTCTGTGACCAGTACTCAAATAATCAGTCTTGTTTATGTGAAACCCAATAGCAAACAGTAAATGACATACTGCATTGTTGAGCTTTTAAATTCAAACAATGCGAATAAACTTCAGTAAGCAACATATTTAGTACATTGTTGACGAGTGCTAATAACAAATCCGGGGAGCGACACACAACAATCTTTAAATAATCTGTTTTCAAATATACATGTAATGTGGTCAAAGTGACCACTCGGCGGTTTTAAGTATAAGTGGTCATTCAAAGAAAACTAATGAAGATAAGATAAATATTGCACTTTTTATATGATCTACACTAACATTTAGGAAAAGTCATTAACTCACAACAGCACAGATTAGAAATTTACCGAATAATAACGTGTTAAAATATAAAAAGTGGACAAATTGACCACTCGGCGGTCCTAGTGTTAATGACCTAGGTAGCTGTTGGGGTTTACTATGCTTGGACTGGTACTTGACCTCAGAAGTAGAGTTCTGGCACTGTTTAATGAGTAATGAGCAGCAATACTTCAAGCAATATGAAACATATCTCAGTATAACAAGAAGGTTGAAAACTGTCCTGCTGGTGATGGTAGTAGCTGTTTAACCACATTAAATACAGTATGGCAGAAAAAAATTTGCCATTTTTCAGAAATTTCTTCATGGACTATCACTTCAGTTATGGTTGTGTATGTAGTTATATAAGACATTTTTGCAGTATAAAGTTAGTATCTATATTTTTGGCTGATCTAATAAAAAGTAAAGAATAGTCAATTACTTGTAAAATATGATGTATTGGAATTATGTTTTGTTTTCAATATTTCATACCAATAGTTTGGAAGAGATAATAAGGGAACTGTTACTGATTTGTGGTATATCTCTTCTCCCTATGATGTGTGCTACCAGAGGTTAGCCGAAATGATGGACGGCAAAAGCCCTGGTGTGAGGACGACAAACCAAAGAAGTAGCCGAAATAACAGAGTGTTTCTGTGGTGTGTCGCAGAAAATGTAACCAGTAATGATTATGTGTTTGGAAAAGGAAAAGATTCTTTGTAATGAATTTTCCACTTACAACTTGTGAAAGTATTCACCATTTTTAAAGGCCATAATTAAAAATTTGTATGATATAGTTGTAGAGACAATTCACTGCCACACTCAGAGGGAATTTATGAATGATACATTGCAATTTTATGTTTTGGTTTTTAATTTAATGTTCTTTATCTTCTTGTTTCTAGCCCGTAACAACTTTCTGTTTTCCTCTTCGCTTCTAGCTCCAGAACGCTTTTCAGGGCCAGGATCTAATCGACCCATGGTCTCTTATTCAAAGCAAGCATATGTTACTCGCACACGTCGACTATGAAGCGTCAAGAGCGCCCAGCGAGTGATGTTACTGCTAGATGTTACTGCTGAGTCAGTCAGCATAGCGGCTGTTGCAATGGCCTACCAGGAGCCATATCGTTCCGGCTGAGTGTCATCCCAATCACTGTGGATCGATCCTCAGTGACTTGTACTAACTATACCGGACAGTGACAAATGGTTTTTATCAAAAATTGATTATAAATTCTTAGCCGATACTATGCCTTCGCATCTACCATGACGGCCAATGGATTGCAGTGGGGATAGCTTGTACAGATTATTATCACAGCGTGTGTCGATATTTCAATGTGTTTGACCTGTATCGAGGTTAAATGTGAACAGACGTGTATGACAACGGCAGTGACTGTTTCACGACCACGATTACAGCAAAATTTCTATTCCTTGAATATAGCATTACTAACCAGGAAATCCGATACTTAGCAATTCCTAAAGCAGTTAAAACCGATGAACGCTTATCCATTGGGACAGGGGTTTCCAAACTACGGTCCGCGGGCCGAAACCGACCCGCGATTGCCGGCAAACCGGCCCGCGTTAGCTGGCCGGACATCCCCGGTATCCGGCCCGCCAAATATTTGAGGTGGTACGTATACTGCCAACAATTGAGTTTCAAGGCCTATCGCGACCAATACACCGCGACATTGGCTCTGCTACTCGCTACAAGACTACATAACTAAACTTATTGTTGCATCGCTTGAAATAACAATGCGTTGACATACTCAACCTCTGTTACGCCTCCAGTAATAGTGTTGCTAACAGTTATTTTGAGATTTCGTTAACTTTGCAGGACACCTTCGTGAAGAATGTGCAGTGACATACTTTTTTGTCGGTGAAATTCGCTAGAATAAAAGACGCCAGAATTTCGGTCAGGTACGTCCACAAATCAAAATTAAGTAATTTTCACGCAATTTGGGTGCATAGATCCTGAGAAATCAGTACCCAGAACAACCACCTCTGGCCGTAATTACGGCCTTGATACGCCTGGGCATTGAGTCAAACAGAGCTTGGATGGCGTGTACAGGTACAGCTGCCCATGCAGCTTCAACACGTTACCACAGTTAATCAAGAGTAGTGACTGGCGTATTCTGACGAGCCAGTTGCTCGGCCACCATTGACCAGACGTTTCCAATTGGTGAGAGAGCTGGAGAATGTGCTCGCCAGGACAGCAATCGAACATTTTCTGTATCCAGAAAGGCCCGTACAGGACCTGCAACATGCGGTTGTGCATTATCCTGCTGAAATGTAGGGTTTCGCAGATATCGAATGAAGGGTGGAGTCACGGGTCGTAACACATCTGAAATGTAACGCCCACTGTACAAAGTGCCGTCAATGCGAACAAGAGGTGACCGAGACGTGTAACCAATGGGACCCCATACCAACACGCCGGGTGATACGCCAGTATGGCGATGACGAATACACGCTTCCAATGTGCGTTCACCACGATGTCGCCAAACACAGATGTGACCATCATGATGCTGTAAACAGAACTTGGATTCATCCGAAAAAATGACGTTTTGCCACCATTCGTGCACCCAGGTACGTCGTCGATTACACCATCGCAGGCGCTCCTGTCTGTGATGAAGCGTCAAGGGTAACCGCAGCCATGGTCTCCGAACTGATAGTCCATGCTGCTGCAAACGTCGTCGAACTGTTCGTGCAGATGGTTGTTGTCTTGCAAACGTCCCCATCTGTTAACTCAGGGATCGAGACGTGACTGCACGATCCGTTAAAGCCATGTGGATAAAATGCCTGTCATCTCGACTGCTAGTGATACGAGGCCGTTGGGATCCAGCACGGCGTTCCGTATTACTCTCCTAAACCCACCGATTCCATATTCTGCTAACAGCCATTGGATCTCGACCAACGCGAGCAGCAATGTCGCGATACGATAAACTGGAAACGCGATAGGCTACAATCCGACCTGTATAAAAGTCGGAAACATAATGGTACGCATTTCTCTTCCTTACACGAGGCATCACAACAACGTTTCACCAGGCAACGCCGGTCAACTGCTATTTGTGTATGAGAAATCGGTTGGAAACGTTCCTCATGTCAGCACGTTGTAAGTGTCGCCACTGGTGCCAACCTTGTGTGAATGCTCTGAAAAGCTAATCGTTTGTATATCACAGCATCTTCTTCCTGTCGCTTAAATTTCGCGTCTGTAGCACGTCATCTTCGTGGTGTAGCAATTTTAATGGCCTGTAGTATATTAGACTTGTCTTCGTTAGGAATGCCCTCTTTGCCAGCGCTTATCTGCTTTTTATGTCCTCACTGCTCCGGCCGTCATGCATCAGTTTGCTGCCTAAGTAGCAGAATTACTTCATTGCATCTACTTTGTGATCACCAATCCTGATGGTAAGTTTCTTGCAGTTGTCATTTCTGCTACTTCTTATTACTTTCGTCTTTCTTCGATTTACTCTCAAACCATATTCTGCACTCATTAAACTGCTCATTCCATTCAGAAAATCCCCTATTTTCCCTTCATTTTCACTGACGATGGGAATGTCATCAGCGAATGTTATCACTGATATCTTTTCACTTTGTATTTTAATCCCACTTTGAAACTTTCTTTTATTTCTGTCATTGCTTTTTCGGTGTACAGATTTAACAGTAAGAGTGAACGACTACATCCTTGTCTTACACTCGTTTTAATCCGAGTGCTTCGTTTTTGGTATTCCACTCTTATTGTTCCCACTTGGTTCTTTTACATGTTATATATTACATCCTTTTCTCTATAGCTTACCCATATTTTCTCAGAATTTCGAACATCTTGCATCATCTGACATCGTCGAACGGTTTTTGCAAGTCGACAGATACTGTGAACTTGTCTTGCTTTTCTTTAGTCTCGCTTCCAGTATCAACCACAAAGTCAGAATTGCCTCTCTGATGCCTTTACCCGCTACAGTCTGGAACCGAGCGACCACTACGGTCGCAGGTTCGAATCCTGCCTCGGGCATGGATGTGTGTGGTGTCCTTAGGTTAGTTAGATTTAAGTAGTTCTAAGTTCTAGGGGACTGATGACCTCAGAAGTTAAGTCCCATAGTGCTCAGAGCCATTTGAACCAACCATTTTTCTGTGTCTTATCTTTGTCAGCAACTTGGATGCCTGAGCTGTTAAGCTGGTTGTGCGATAATTCTCGCACTTGTCGGCTCTTGTAATCTTCGGAAATGTGTAGATGTTGTGATGGTAATCGCCAGACTCATACATTCTATTGAGCGTCGTGGGTAGTCTTTTTTTGCCACTTTCACCAGAGATTTTAGAAATTCTCATTGATTGTTATCTGCCTTTTTCGATTTTAAGCCTTCCAAAGCTGTTTTAAATTCTGATTCTAATACTGGATCCCCTATCCCTTCTATACCAACCCCCGTTTCTTCTCCTATCACGTCATCAGACACGTCTTCACCCTCATAGGTGCCTTCAACGAACTCTTTCATCTATCCGCTTTCTCCTCTGCATTTAATAGTGGAATTCTCATTGCACTCCCAGTGTTACCACCCTTTCCTTATTTTCACCGAAAGTTCTTACGACTTTTGTATATGCTGAATCAGTCCTTCCGACAATCGTTTCTGTTTCGGTTTCCTCACATTCTTCATGTAGGTTTTTCTTTCAAACTTCTGTGTTCGCCCTTTTTAGATATGTTCGTCCTCTTCAAAAGAACCGTCCACTAAACTATTCTTTATCGCAGTATCTTTAGCCACAGAGAACTTGAAGCGTATCCCTTCATTCGTTAGTATTTCCGTATCCCACTTTTTTCAGCATTGATTGTTCCTGACTAGCCTCTTGAACGTCAGACAACTTTTCATCACTACTGCATTGTGATGTGAGTCTATATCTGTTCCAGGATACGCCTTAAATCGAGCATCTGATTTCGGAATGTCCGCCTGACTATGATACAATACAACTGAAATCTTCCCGTATCTCCCGGACTCTTGCAACTAAACTTCCTCCTCTAGTGATTCTTGAACAAAGTATTCGCTGTTACTAACTGAAATTTATTCCATAACTAAATTAGTCTTTCGCCTTTCTCATTCCTAGTACCAAGCCCATATTCTCCCTCAACCCTTTCTTTTTCTCCTTCCCTTACAACCATATTCCAGTCTCCCAAGACTAGTCCCTTTATATCGCAGTCAACCAAATTCATCACCTAATGGTCGCGACATCACCTGGTTTCCTGCAACACGGACATTGATACAACGAGAGGTCGAGAGAAGCGTTATTATTGTCGTATGCTGGCATAGGTTACTAATACTTATAGGCATGTCTAAAAGAACATACGCTGTTGACGATTCACAGCTGTAAGAAATACTATGAATTTTTGTTCGCTGACTACGAATTCCTTGATAGCAGTTAAGTTAGGTACAGATCTACTACCCAATAGTGGCATATGTAAATCCATGCTGGATCGGGACTAGGAGATACGGTTCAAATGGCTCTGAGCACTATGGGACTCAACTTCTGAGGTCATTAGTCCCCTAGAACTTAGAACTAGTTAAACCTAACTAACCTAAGGACATTACAAACATCCATGCCCGAGGCAGGATTCGAACCTGCGACCGTAGCGGTCTTGCGGTTCCAGACTGCAGCGCCTTTAACCGCACGGCCACTTCGGCCGGCAGGAGATACGGATGTAGACAGTGTGATGTTTGGACGTTTGGATCCGTTTGCGGTGCATGCATGGATAGACAAAGTAGTTGAGGCGACTGTTTGCAATAAGTAGGAAATCCCGGTTCGAGCCCCACTCCAGCACAAATGGTCATATATCAGCATTGGGTAAAAGACACGTACCAAATACAGCTGATATCAAGGAATTCATGGCAAGTGAACAAATTTCCAAGTGAAAAACAGCAGTGTGTGAACAAATACACTTACCTACGCCCAGTAGCGGATGACACTGGAAATTGGTGCACTGGATTGGTCTGCCACTTTTGCTGCACTTACACGTGTTACAGGACTTCTTAAGCATAGTTCCAGGGACACACTTGTCTTCACGAAACTGAGCTGTAACAAAAATAATAACTTGTCGTAGAGCGATCGTTACTGCACACAACTGCACTTGTCGGTACCCAAAGTAACGTTTCATACGTTGGCTTTCATCCACGCTGAACTCCGCAAACCACCTCATGGTGTGTGGCGCAGGGTATTTTGTGTACAGCTGTCCCTTCATCCCGTTCCTGTTCAAGTTACTAATGGTCCGTGGAAAGAACGACTTCTGTTGAACAACTGCGTAATCTCGAATCGGTCTAATTTCGCCTTCATAAACTTTTCGTTTTAGATACGCATAGGAGGTAGTAATATACTGGGTAACTGTTCTAAGGATGTACACTCCCTGAATTTTAATAGTGAACAACACCATGATGTAGAAAGCCTCTGGAGTTGGCTGGCATCATCATGAAGCTTTTGCATTTACAGCATTGACTACTAACGAAATGTGCTGCTCTTCTTTGGATATTATTTGTACTGTGTCCAGACTAAGCGCCTGCAACTCTCGCTTCCCGCGAAGCAGACCGGTAGAGCGGGCCCCGAACCGAGTAGGGGTCAGCCTGGCCGGTCGTCCCGGAAACATAGTCGCTTCCCAGAGACCACCAGGAGGCGTCCACGGCGCCGCAAGAGGTCGCTACAGCCACGGACCTCTTTCCTTCCGCTCGACACGTGACTGCAAATAAAGCCAGCCATATCCATGCGCCGAGCAGTATTTAGGCTGGCGCAGGAGCCTGGAGAGGCTGTTCACGCCGAGCGAGCCCACTGGTGTCATCGTAGCCGCCGCGTCATCGTCCACCGCAACCAGCGTACCCGAGCCATCCCCGCAGGGCCTCTACTCGTCCTCGGACTCAGGTGACGGCAACGTGGACTCCACGCCGCTCTTCACGAGACGTGCGGGGCTTGGTTTGGTGAAGTTGTATGGTTACTACAGACAGTTTATGTTTGGAAGAATCTCTGATTTAGTTATTGGTAGTCTTGGTGGATCAGTCCTACCTCACGAAAATTGTTTTGTAAATTTTGAAGAAAGACTTTAGTTTAAATAAAAACGCTATAACCCACACTCTGAGATTTTCCTATCCGCGGACGGCGGATATATTAATTTGCGTCCTGTATCAATCATATCTGACAATCGCGGACGGTTATCATGTCCTAATCTGCTACAGCACACTGTAACTATCGCTCTAAAATTATGCCATGTCTCCTCGAAGGAAAGCCGGAAATCATACTAAAACTACGTCATTTCTCTTCGAATGCGAGTTGGTAACTGTACTGACACTACGCCATTTTCCTTGGAATGACTGCTGGAATACAAATAAAATGGACGAAAACACTCTTTCTGCGATAACTAGAAACCAGTGTCGAGTGCTGAGTTGCACTACCGTCAACTTAGTGCAGGAACACAGCTGTCTGTTTCCGACTGTGCATGCTCTGAAGCGACATCATCCCATCCGGCACTAGGAGTGGTATACTGCTTACAGCACCAAGTCAGTAGTTTTCTTTGAAAGTGTGTGTAACGTATTGTGCAAGTGCAAAGTACGAGAGAGTCTTGAGAAGCAGTTGCTGTAAGGGCTCAGTGTTCCCACACGCGGTGTAGCATTTTATTGGCTTGCATTAAATCTTTGCTTTCCTGTTAGGAAGTACAATCATCTCTCTCTCTCTGTTGTTGAATTTGCCGCGCCACTGATATCCTGCAAAATAGTGTGGTTTCACATTAGTGTTCCTATCCTCCTGCTGGAATTTGCTTCATCGTGGTGTAGGGTATGAAGGATTTATGAGTAGCACTCCATGTTCTAGCTCGCTTACTTAGTGGTCAAGGGCAGGGGCAGATAATTCGTCATCCTGGCTTCGATTCTTGTGCTACCACTTTTTTTTTCGTTTTCTACTGTTCTGACAATGTTAAACGATTAATTATAAAAACTGAATATACACTACTGGCCATTACAATTGCTACACCAAGAAGAAATGCAGATGATAAACGGGTATTTATTCGACAAATATATTATACTAGAACTGACATGTGATTACAATTTCATCCAATATGGGTGCATAGATCTTGAGAAATCAGTACGCAGAACAATCACCTCTGGCCGTAATAACGGCCTTGATACGCCTTGGCATTGAGTCAAACAGAGCTTGTATGGCGTGTACAGGTACACCTGCCCATGCAGCTTCAAAACGACACCACAGTTCATCAAGAGTAGTGGCTAGCGTATTGTGACGAGCTAGTTGCTCGGCCACCATTGACCAGACATTTTCAATTGGTGAGAGATCTGGAGAATGTGCTGGCCAGGGCAGCAGTCGAACGTTTTCTGTATCCAGAAAGGCCCGTACAGGATCTGCAACATGCGGTCGCGTATTATCCTGCTGAAATGTAGTGTTTCGCAGGGATCGAATGAAGGGTAGAGCCACGGGTCGTAACACATCTTAAATTTAACGTCCACTGTTCAAAGTGCTGTCAATGCGAACAAGAGGTGATCGAGACGTGTAACCAATGGCACCCCATACCATCACGCCGGGTGATACGCCAGTATGGCGATGACGAAAACACGTTTCCAATGTGCGTTCACCGCGATGTCGCCAAACACGATTGCAACGATCATGCTGCTGTAAACACAACCTGGATTCGTCCGAAAAAATGACGTTTTGCGTTTGTGCACCCAAGTTCGTCGTTGATTACGCCATCGCAGGCGCTCCTGTCTGTGATGCAGCGTCTAGGGTAACCGCAGCAATGGTCTCCGAGCTGCTAGTCCATGCTGCTGCAAACGTCGTCAAACTGTTCGTGAAGATGGTTGTTGTCTTGCAAACGTCCCCATCTGTTGACTCAGGGATCCGTTACAGCCATGCGGATAAGATGCCTGTTATATCGACTGGTAGTGATACGAGGCCGTTGGGATCCAGCACGGCGTTCCGTATTACCCTTCTGAACCCATCGATTCCATATTCTACTAACGGTCATTGGATCTCGACCAACGCGAGCAGCAATGTCGCGATACGATAAACCGCAATCGCGATAGGGTACAATCCGACCTTTATCAAAGTCGAAAACGTGATGGTACGCATTTATCCTCCTTACATGAGGCATCACAACAACGTTTCACCAGACAACGCCGGTCAACTGCAGTTTGTGTATGAGAAATCAGTTGCAAACGTTCCTCATGTCAGCACGTTGTAGGTGTCGCCACCGATGTCAACCTTGTTTGAATGCTCTGAAAACCTTATCGTTTGCATATCCCACCATCTTCTTCCTGTCGGTCAAAATTCGCGTCTGTAACACGTCATCTTCGTGTTGTAGCAATTTTAGTGGCCAGTAGTGTATTTATGTAGTTCAATTTATATACGCGAAACTAATATGTTCAATTTAGGAATATTATGAAAAGGATAGTTGCTACTCTCTATATAGTGCAGATCCTGAGTCGCAGATAGACACAACAACAAGATTGTCAGAAAGTGAAATTCAGCCAACAAGGTCGTCTTCTAAAATAGACAACACACATACACAAACACTCATGCAAACACAACTAATATACACATGATCAGAGGCTCTTGCCGATGAAGCCAGACTGCGAGCAGCAACATGATGGGAGAGGAAACCGGTTGGGGGGTGTAAGGAGTCGGCTGGAGTGGGGAGGGGGAGGGATAGCAGGGTAGGGGTAGGGGATGGTGAAGTGCCGCTTTTGGGAGCGTACAGGGACGGAGGAGGGAGCTTACGGTAGTTAAGTGCAGTCACGGGGTTAGACAGAGGTTGGGGGTAGGGAGGGGAAGTGAAAGAGGAGAGAAGTAAAAAGACTGAGGGTGCATTGACGGAATAGAGGGCTGTGTAGTGCTGGAGTAGGAACAGGAAAGAGGCTGTTGGGTGAGGACAATGACTACTGAGGGTTGAGGCCATGACGGCTATGGGGACATAGGGTATATGGCAGTAAGAGTTCCCATGTGTGTAATTCAGAAAAGCTGGTGTTGGTGGTAGGAATCCAGATGGCACAGGCTGTGAAGCAGTCATCGAAATCAAGAATGTCGTTTTGGGTGGCGTGGTCAGCAACAAGGTGGTACAGCTGTTTCTTGGCCACAGTTTGTCAGTGGCCACTCATGCAGATAGACAGCTTTTTGGTTGCAATACCATATTAGAAAGCAGTGCAGTGGTTGCAGCTTAGCTTGTAGATCACGTGACTGGTTTCACAGGCAGCTCCGCCTTTGACAGGACAGGTGATGCTTGTGCCCTGCCTGGAGGAGGTGGTAGTGGGAAGATGTATGGGACAAGTTTGTATCTAGGTCTATTACAAGAATATGAGCCATGAGGCTAGACGTTTGGAGTGGGGATTGTGTAGGGATGGACAAGGCTGTCATGTAGGTTCGTTGGGTAGTGGAATATCACTGTGGGAGGGTTGGGAAGTGTAGAGGGTAGGACAATCTTAATTTCAGGCCATGACAAGAGGTACTCAAAGCCCTGGTCGAAAAAGTAATTCAGTTGTTCCAGTCTTGGGTGGTACTGAGTCATTAGGGAAATGCTCTACTGTGGCCAGACGGTGAGACTTGGTGGGTGTCCAGAGAGATAAGGCATGGGAGATCTATTTTTGTACAAGGTTGGGAGGGTAATTACTGTCCGCAAAGGTCCAGTGAGACCTTTGGTGTATTTCGAGAGGGACTGCTCATCACTTCAGTTACGATGGCCATTTGTGGCTAGCCTGTATGGAAGGGATTTCTTGGTGTGGTATGGGTGGCAGGACTCAAAGTGGAAGTACTGCTAGGGGTTGGTAGGATTTATATGGACAGAGGTACTGATGTAGCCATCTTTGAAGTGCAGGTCAACATTAAGGAAGGCAGCTTGTTGGGTTAAGTAGGACCAGGTGAACTGAATGGGAGAGATGATGTTCATGTTCTGGAGGATTGTGGATAGGGAGTCTTCATCCTCGAGGTATGGGATAATGGATGCTTAGGAAGCATTCCTCTAGATGGCCCATGAATGAGTTGGCATACGACGGTGCCATGTGAGTACCCATAGCCTTACGCCAGATTCGTTTGTAGGTCATGTCTTCAAAGGAGTAGGAATTGTGGTTGAGAATATAGTGGGTCATGGCTATTAAGAAGGAGGCTGTAGATTTGCAGTCAGTCAGGCATTGGGAAAGATAGTGTTCAATAGTAGTAAGGCAATGGGCATTAGAAATAAAGTAACAGAACCTGTGGAGAGGTACTATTGACCTCACTTCGAAGATGCATACATCAGTACCTCTGTCCATATGAACCATACAAACCACCAGAAATACCTCCACTTCGACAGCCCCCCAGGGGCCGGCAGATCCTTTGTGGGTATGTGTGTGGCATGGATGGGTCTCTAAGCTATTGCCGCCTATTTTTTTCTCAGCTCCTTTACCATCCCCTTCCTTCTCCTTCCCAGTCCTCCTCCTTTCCCTTTGCCCCTTCCTTTCCCTCTCCTGGTGTTGTTCCTTATGTCAGCCCACTTATCCTCATGACTTTGCTTCATCTTGTGGTTTGGTTGGTTGATTTTCCTCCACCTTTTGGACTTTTCTTTTTTTGGTCACCCTCAGGAGTTTGAATTCCATCTCTAAATTTGAAATTTGTGTGTGAACCAGATGGGGAAGAACTCCTTCCCTACCATCTTTGGCGTTGGTTCTTCTCCCTCTTCTCCTCCTCTCCCTCTTCCCATTCCTCCCTTTCCCTCCCTCCCTACCATAGCTCTTTCACCTCCTTGTTAGGTCACCAGCTCAGCTACAGGGATCACACTGATTGTACCTGTGCTGTGAATGTCTTGTGCAAGCCTGGGAGTAGCTGCCCATCTTTTTGGTGCATCAGAACTCCCAGCAATGACCATCCTATCAGGTAACAATTGCTGTGGCTGTGTGGCGCCCACAGGGCGAGCCCCTGTTCAGAGTGGGTGCTACCAGGGCTGACGTCTGACACATGCAGATGCGTCGCTTCCGCGACATAGTTCGGTCTCAGTTCCTGTTTCTGCCTTCCTGGCCTTTCCTGCCTTAGCATCCCTCTGGGAGAAGGGCCAGGCCCTCTGGCTTAGGGGGGACCGACAGGGAGACTTTTGTCGCCACCTAACCCCTTTTCTTTGTGGAATATATTGAGGGAAAGTTCGGTGAAGTTGAGTTGTTAAGCAAGATGAGATCTGGCTCTGTACTTATAAAGATAAGTTCTGCCTGTCAGTGATCTTCCTCTGTACCTGTGACTGGTTAAGAGACATCACCATGACAACCGCTTCTCACAAGTCACTCAGTATGACAAAGGTGTATTTTTCCATACAGACCTTCTCCTCCAGTCTGATGACGAACTTAGGGCCAATCTAGAACAAAGTGGCGTCCATTTCGTCTGGTGTGTCCAGAAAGGCCCTAAGGGCCATCATGTAGACACTGGCGCTTTCATCCTGGCATTTCAGGGGGATATCCTGCCCGAGAATGTCAAAGTAATTGTGTACAGATGGAACACGTAAACATATGTTCCACCTCCCGCGCATTGCTTCCATTGGCTCTAGTTCAGCCATATGTCCTTGTGATGTGATGCCTCTTCCATATGTAATGAATGTGGCGGCCCTCTTCATGTGGTAAGCTCTTGCACCCCACTGCCTAACGATGTTAATTGCTCTGGTCTCCATTCTCCCTGCTCAGTGGAGTGTCCTGTGTACATGAAGGAAAACAGAATTCAGCAAATAAAGATCCTTGACCATATCAGCTACTCTGAGGACTGGAAGAACTTTGACCGACTTCACCCTGTAAGTCTCTCCTCCACCTTTGCCTCAGTTACATCTTCCCGTCTTATCACCTCCCCCTTACCCCTATCCTGGCCACCTTCCCTTCCCTCACTCTCAGTGGCTCCCATCCCTTCCAATCAGGAACTCCTCCTCCTCCTCCTCCTCCTCCTCCTCCTCCTCCTCGGCCAGATAAGACATTCTCTTCTAAGGCTCCTGCTCGAGACAGGGCTCCCTCTCAGAACGACCCTCCCAGGCATTCTCAGGACAGGAAGCTTGCATCCTTAGGTCAGACAAGAGACCCACTCTCTGAAGGCCCCAAAGTCACTCATTCTCTGTCCAATCCCAACATCACTGCCACCTACTCCTGTACTGATAACACCTCCTCCCTCCCTTTGAGGCAGAAGAAGAAGCAGTGCAAGTCAAAGGACGAGCCTTTCGCAACTTCCTGGCGGAGGAGGGGAGGGGGCGCGTCGCCCCCACCTCCTTATCTTGAACCAGACCCAGTTTTTTTATGGATGTCACCCCATCCCTGTTGGTGGTGACCACCGACCGAGTGACATGACCTCCCATCAGCTTCTTCAAGTTTCACCTGGACTCTCACCATATGATCCAGCGGAATTGCAGCGGATGTAATCGTCACATGTCGGAAATATAGCGCCTTGTTTCCTCCTACTCTTCGTTCTGCCTTGCTCTTCAAGAAACGCGCTTTTGTGATGACTACTCTCCAACATTTCGTGGTTATCAGGTGTTCGGTCTGAACTGTGCCAGCCCTGGGATAGCGTCTGGAGCAACTTTGGTTCATGCCTTGGAAACGATAGTGGTTAGAGTGCAGACGACTCTGGCAAACACCGTTTGCAATGCCTACCTCCCACCAGGTAGATCACTTCGTAGTGTTGAACTGTCTACCTTAATATAGCAACTTCTGGCCCCATATTCCCTCCTTGGGGACTTCAATGCACACCAACCCTGTGGAGGACTGCCACTTTGTCAGGTAGGGCTCTTCTACTTGACTGGCTTATTTCATAATTTGATTTACATCTCCTCAATGACTGTTCCCCTATCCACTTCAATGCCTCTCATGCACCATACTGTTGTCGATCTCACAATCTCCTCTGCTGCTCTTGTGGCTTCCCTACATTGGACACCCCATGATCTTCGTGACAGTGACCGATTTCCGGTGATTCAATCATTAAGCTGCCACCACCAGGCAGACAGGCCCCCATGTTGGACATTCTGCAGGGTCAATTGGCCTTTATGTACATTTCCTGTGTACTTCGACACTTCTCTCTCCAATTGCATTGATCTAGTCGTGCAGGGCATCTCTGCCACTATTCTTCATGCTGCTGGCACTGTTGTGCCCCCATACACAGGTCCCCCTCGTCATCAAACTGTACTGTGGTGGACCAAGGACGTAGCAGTCGATGTGCAGGACCGCCAACAGGTGCCGCACTGATTTGACCGACACCCTTCACAGGCCAACCTCCTTGCTTTTAAGTGTCTCCATGCTAAGGCTCATTACCCTATCAAAAAAGTGAAAAGGAATGCAGGAGGCGCTATGTTTCCTCTCTGGGAACGTATGCCTCTTCATCACACCTTTGGTCGAAGCTCCATAGCCTTCTGGGCCACCAGCGACAATCAACTGTCCAGGAATTATCCTCAAAGGTGTTCTGTATACTGATCCATTGATCCTTGCTGAACACCCTGCAACACAATTTGCGACAGCATCGGCGTCCTCTTCCCATCATGCCATCTTTCTCTGGCAGAAACATCGAGTTGAACAGACCCCCTCTGTTTCAACCTTCACCAAGCTGAACCCTATAATGAATCCTTCACTGAATGAGAATTTTTGCAGGACCTTACCTGTTCACCTGACATGACCTGAGGATCGGATTCCATCCACAACCAGATGATACAACACTTGAAACTTACACAGAGGCAATATCTGCTCCAGGTCTTCCACCACATTTGGCTCACGGGTGTCTTCCCCTCACAATGGCGAGACAGTATAGTTATCCCCATCCTTAAGCCTGGGAAGAACCCAACGTCTCTCTACAGCTATCACCTGATTAGCCTGATGAAAGTACTTTGTAAACTTCTTGAAAGGATGTTTAGCTTACGATTATTTTGGGTACTCAAATCACGGTGTCTTTTTTTTTTCTGCATATCAGTATCGCTTCTGGAAACGACGATCTCCAACTGACCATTTACTCAAATTGGAAACTGCAATCCGACAGGGTTTTACTATCTACCAACAACCTGCCGCAACCTTCTTTGACCTACACAAGTGCCATCACATTTTAGTTAGCCTTCATAACTGAGGCTTTCACAGCTCCTGTCCGATTTTTATTCATGGGGTTGTATCCCAATGACTCTTCCAGGTTCGAGTTGGCACTTCAATCAGCACCCCTCGGATTCAGAAGAATGATATCTCACATGGTTCTGTATTGTCACACTCTTCCTCACAGCTGTCAATGGGCTTGTAACCACTTTTGGGCCTCTGGTTATCCTGTCATTGCGTGTCGACGATTTTTGCATCCGGTGAAGCTCCCACTCGGTAGTGTCCGCTGAATGCTGGCTCCAAGGTGCCATCCAATGAGCCTCTTCGTGGGCTGTCTCCCATGGCTTCCACTTTTCTCTCTCCAAAACGCGGGTTATGCATATTTGTCGCCAACCCATAGTACACCCTGATACAGAACTGTATTTAGGCTACCAGCTCCTATATGGGTAGCACAGTCCCAATTCTTGGGCCTTATTTTTGATAACAAGTTGACTTGGCTGCTCCATTTTCGCCACCTGAAGACTACATGCATGTGAAAGCTTAAAGCTCTCTTCCTCCTGCCCCATACATCTTGGGGTGCAGACCTTACTACTCTTTTCCATCTTTACTATGTTCTTGACTTGTCCAGACAACATTAAGCATGTCTGGTTTGTGGCTCAGCGGCTCCTTCCACTCTGAGAATACTTGATCCTGTTCACCACTGTGGGATGCATCTGACTTTGGTGCCTTTGGACAAGTCCCATTGACAGTCTCCTCACAGAAGTGGGGATTCCCCTCTAAAAATACGATGGAGCCCACTTCTGGTTCCTTATGCAATTGCCATTCACAGAGTCCCTGACCATCTCTTTGCAAGTGAGGGACATCTCCCTCCTGATCACTACCCATGGGTGGGATTGACAGTTGTAATGTGTCTCACTGCCATCTGTTGGGACTTATATCTTCACTAACTGGAATGCGCCCCATGTCTTTCCTTTCACATCCCCTGTTGGTTGGTGCCTAGACCACAGGACTGACCTCTTCCTGTGTCCTAAGGTCTCTGTTGCCCCTATAGTCTTCTGGCATCTTGTATGTTCCATCCTTGCAGAGTTCCAGCCTGCTACCATATTCTACACTTCACGGTTCTAAGACAATAGATACTGTGGTATACACTTTCACGTCTCCTGCTGGCTTAGAATACCATTTATTGCTGGGATCATGTATGTGTTCACAGGAGAGCTGCTGGCCATTACCAGCTACCCATGCTACTCTCGTCATCCTTTGGTCTCTGCTATCCATGGCCGTCTCTCCTACCTTGGGCATGCCGCCTGTTCCACTGTCTTTCCCTGGGTCCCAAGTCACAAGGGTATCCTAGGGAACGGACTGGCTCACTGTTTGGCTAGAGAAGCCGATGCTTACCCTCCATTCTCTCACATGCCTTCGGCTGCGGATATGAGGATCTATGTCAAATATTTACTGGTATGCCCAAAAGTGGAATGACATCTGGTACGCTACTATTCTCAATAATAAACTCTGCACAGTCCAGTAGATTACTGCACTTTGGCGCTCTTCCTTCTTCTCTTCTCGGAAGGAGTCCACTGTTTTATGCTGTCTACACATTGGTCATACCAGGCTTATCCATTGTTTCTTCCTGCATAACGAAACGCCCACATAATGTGGTTGCGGCACCAGACTGACGGTATGCTACCTATTGGTGGAATGTACCTTACTTTTGGCCCTTCATGCAAAGTATAGTCTTCCAGATTCCTTAATTTTAATATTAGCATGCAATTCACAGTTGGTTGAATTGATCCTCAGTTTCCTCCATGAAAGTGGTTTTTGTTTCCAGTTTAAATTTTTGCTTTACTCCTGGAGCAGGGACAGGGAGTAATGGTTGAGGACTCTTTTCGTGTTCTCTGAGTCTGGGACCCCACGACCACTCCCTGGTGGAAATACCGCTCTTTTTTCCAGTTTTTATACTTGGCGTAACCTTTTGTGCCTTTAGCTGTGTGTGCCCTAATTTCGTTGTTTTATAGTTTGACTCTCTTGACTGGATCCATACACTTTTAGCGGATGCTCTTTCTTCTGTGAGTGACTTCGGATTTGCGGCACTGATGACCTCACCATTTGGTCCCATAAACCCTCTCAATTAATCAACGACCTTACAGCTGCAAACAATTACACACCAAGATGTCCCTTCCACACAGTCTAGCTACCCATGGCCATCACATATGCAGTGATGAGTGGTCCGCTACATAATACACCAAAGGTCTCACTGAGGCCTTTAAATACTGTAATTGCCCTCCCAACCTTGCACAAAAACAGATCTCTCATGCCTAATCTGATTGGCCTCTGACCACCTCCCAAAGTCTCACCATGTGGCCCCAGGCGAGCTTTCCCTTCATGACTCATTACCACCCAGGAATGGAGGAACTGAATCATATTCTACACCAGGGTTTGGCTACCTACCATTGTACCCCGAAATGAGCAATTTCCTGCCCACTATCCTTCCCACCACTCCCACTGTGGTATTCCACCACCCAACAAACCTACATAATATCCTCGTCCATCCCTAGACAACCACCACTCCCAACGCCTTGCCTCATGTCTCATATCCCTGTAATAGACCTAGATGCAAGACCTGTCAGATGCATCCTCTCACCACCACCTACTCCAATCTGGTCTCAAGCATTTCCTATCCCATCAATGGCAAAGCTACCTGTGAAACCAGTCATGTGGACTACAAGGTAAGCTGCAACCACTGTGCTGCATTCTATGTCAGTATTACAACCAATAAGCAGTCTGTCCACAAGTATGGCCACTGACAAACTGTGGCCAAGAAACAGCTACACCACCTCGTTGCTGAGCACGCCACCAAACTTGACGTTCTTCATTTCAATGACTGCTTCACAGCCTGTGTCATCTGGATCCTTACCACCAAACCAGCTTTTCTGAATTACACATGTGGGAACTCTCCTTGCAATATATCGTTTGTCCGTGTTACCCTCCTGGCCTCAACCTTCATTAGTCTTTGTCCTTACTCATCAGCCTCTTCCCTATGCCCATTCAAACACTACTCAGCCCTCCATTCCACCATTGCACCTTCAGTCTTTTTACTTCTCTCCTTTTCCACTTCCCCTCCCTCTGGAGCCTCCACCTAACATCCTGATTGCACCTAGCTGCCCTACCCTCCCTCCACCTCGTCCTTGTATGTTTCCACAAGTAGCATTTCACCATCTCTTACTCGTAATCTACTATCCCTTCCCCTCCTCACCCTAGCCGCCTCCTTACCCCCACCAACTGGATGCATCTCCCACCATGCACTGCTGCTTGCGGTCTGGTTTGTGACCGGAGACTTGACTATGTGTGTGTGTGTGTGTGTGTGTGTGTGTGTGTGTGTGTGTGTGTGTGGTCTGTTTTTGAAGAAGGCCTCGTTGGCCAAAAACTCAATTTCTGACAGTTTCTTGTCGTGTCTGTCTGCGACATAGAATCTCCGCTATGTGGTGAATAGCAATGTATACTTTTCATAATATTGTTACATTCCAGCCTTGATTTTTCCATTATTTTCAATTTAGTTATGGTTACTACGCCTGTAGGCCACAAGGCTATGTGCCACCTCGTTGTAGCACATCGGTTAAATTTTGCACCAGTCATCATTGGTATCTGGTATGGTGCGAAGCGTTCTGAGGATTGTTCGAATGAATAACAGTCTTACATATTCCTTGCATGAAATTTGTTTTATGTTGCTGCAGTTGAAGTCCCTACACATACTCTCAAATATTTAATGGGTGTGACAACTTCAAATGATTGTTCTGCAATCGTGTACTCAGGCAAAAATCAAAGTTTCTGCTCAGTCACGTTGAATGCGTTACGTTTTTTAATTGAGGGCGATCTGCACCAAACTGCATTCCTCTGTAGGTCTTCTTGCATTTCGTTACAATTTTCTGGCATCGCGACTTCTCTGTATAAATCAGCATCATCCCCAAACGGCCTCACTCTCATCAAATGTTTTTACTCGTATGTAGTGAAAAGTAGTTCCTCTGTAACACTCCCATTGTACACCCCCAAAGTTATTTTATATCTGAAATTTTACCTCCATTAAGAATTACATGCTATGCTCTGACTGTTATGAACACTTCAGCCCAATCACCGGGATGGTCTAACGTCACAAACGCTTGTATTGTGTTCATTAGGCGGCAGTGCGGGAACTGTTTCCAATGCCTTCCGTAAGTCAAGGAATATGGAATCAATCTGTATGTCGGTATTTTACTGCTCTCTGAGTCTTGTGGATGAAAAAAAGAGAGATCGGTTTCAGAAGACCGTCGTTTTCTGAACTCATGTTGATTGCTATATAGGAGATTTACGGTCTCGAGAAATGTCATAATACGAGATCTTAAAACATCTTCCATAATTGTACAACAGACCGATGCCGGTGATATCAACCGACAGTTTTTTGCGCCTGTACGATCATTCTTCTGCAATACAGCAATGACCCTCTCTTTTTTCCACGTGCTGGAAACGCTTCACTCATCCAGCGACCTACGTTACACTTCTGGTAGGAGCAAATTTAAATATTTGTATGTTTCTCTCATAGTTATGCTAACTCTTAAACTGAGTCTGACAATTGTGTTGATAGCAAACATCATAAATGTTTGATCGGCCGACTCTGAGAGAACTTAGAACCTCAAACCCTAATGGACAACTCACTGCTGGACGTAACATACTGTTACAGTAAGCCGCATGTTACGGGGTTGTGTGCCCCTCTAGTGATACTGATCTGTCTGTCATCACTGCATCCATGATGGCCAGCCACAATTTCTCGACGTGTCAAATTCACGTTACGCTACCTCCATGTGCCCCTATCAGTATGCTGCACTCCAGCCCGTGAATTCTGCCTATTAAGTTTACAACACAACCACACTTGGGGAATTTTACTTTAAAAAATGGTGCAAATGGCTCTGAGCACTATGGGACTCAACTGCTGTGGTCATTAAGTCCCCTAGAACTTAGAACTACTTAAACCTAACTAACCTAAGGACAGCACACAACACCCAGCCATCACGAGGCAGAGAAAATCCCTGACCCCGCCGGGAATCGAACTCGGGAACCCGGGCGTGGGAAGCGAGAACGCTACCGCACGACCACGAGATGCGGGCGGGAATTTTACTACACCAACACGAAAAGATAAACTAATTCTGATAAAAGTTATCTACATCATGGAGGCACAATGTTCTCAAATTGAGTGGCTGTACACTAGCAATTACATCGAAGCAAACTCAAAGATGGCGCTTATCTAAATTTTCAGAGATTGCTCAAATGTGAGTGTGCCATTGCTGTTGCCACAATCCCATACACGAAACTGCACTCACAAACTTCAGTCTCGTAGGCTAACACTTCACGTTTTATAAATGCCACCACACACCTACTCTATCTTCTGGACAGGCAATTAATGTATCTTGCCACGCGGATCTTTCTACACTCGTCAAGAGATTTGGGAACTCGGAAATAATTAAATAGAAATTCCCCAAGCCGACAGATTCCATTAAATTACACTACTGGTCATTAAAATTGCTACAACAAGAAGAAATGCAAAAGATAAACGGGTATTCATTCGACAAATACATTATACTAGAAGTGACATGTGATTACATTTTAGCCGGCCGGAGTGGCCAAGCGGTTCTAGGCGCTACAGTCTGGAGCCGAGCGACCGCTACGGTCCAGGTTCACATCCTGCCTCGGGCAGTTCTAAGTTCTAGGCGACTGATGACCTCAGATGTTAAGTCGCATAGGGCTCAGAGCCATTTCAACCATTTGATTACATTTTCACGCAATTTGGGTGCATAGTTCCTGAGAAATCAGTACCCAGAACAACCAACTCTGGCCGTAATAACGGCCTTGATACGCCTGGGAATTGAGTCAAACAGAGCTTGGATGGCGTGTACAGGTACAGCTGCCCATGCAGCTTCAACACGATACCATAATTCATCAAGAGTAGTGACTGGCGTATTGTGACGAGCCAGTTTCTCGATCACCATCGATCAGACGTTCTCAGTTGGTGACAGATCTGGAGAATGTGCTGGCCAGGGCAGCAGTCGAACATTTGCTGTATCCAGAAAGGCCCGTACAGGACCTGCTACATGCGGTCGTGCATTATCCTGCTGAAATGTAGGGTTTCGCAGAGACCGAATGATGGGTAGAGCCACGGGTCGTAACACATCTGAAATGTAACGTCCACAGTTCAAAGTGCCGTCGATGCGAACAAGAGGTGACCGAGACGTGTAATCAACTAATGGCAACCCATACCATCAGGCCGAGTGATACGCCAGTATGACGATGACGAATACACGCTACCAAAGTGCGTTCACCACGATGTCGCCAAACACGGATGCAACCATCACGATGCTGTAAACAGAACCTGGATTCATCCGAAAAGATGACGTTTTGCCATTCGTGCACCCAGGTCTGTCATGCAGCGTCAAGGGTAACCGCAGCCATGGTCTCCGAGCTGATAGTCCATGCTGCTGCAAACGTCGTCGTTCTGTTCGTGCAGATGGTTGTTGTCTTGCAAACGTCCCCATCTGTTGACTCAGGGATCGAGACGTGGCTACACGATCCGTTACAGCCATGCGGATAAGATGCCTGTCATCTCGACTGCTAGTGATACGAGGCCATTGGGATCCACCACGGCGTTCCGTATTACCCTCCTGAACCCACCGATTCCATATTCCGTTAACAGTAATTGGATCTCGACCAACACGAGCAGCAATGTCGCGATATGATAAACCGCAATCGCGATAGGCTACAATCTGACCTTTATCAAAGTCGGAAATGTGATGGTACGCATTTCTCCTCCTTACACGAGGCATCACAACAACGTTTCACCAGGCAACGCCGTCAACAGCTGTTTGTGTATGAGAAATCGGCTGGAAACTTTTCTCATGTCGCCGGCCGCTGTGGCCGTGAGGTTCTAGCCGCTTCAGTCTGGAACCGCGTGACCGCTACGGTCGCAGGTTCGAATCCTGTCTCGGGCATGGATGTGTGTGATGTTCTTAGGTTAGTTAGGTTTAAGTAGTTCTAAGTTCTAGGGGACTTATGACCTCAGAAGTTAAGTCCCATAGTGCTCAGAGCCATTTGAACCATTTTTTCTCGTGTCAGCACGTTGTAGGTGTCTCCACCTGCGCCAACCTTGTGTGAATGCTCTGAAAAGCTAATCATTTGCATATCACAGCATCATCTTCCTGTCGGTTAAATTTCGCGTCTGTAGCACGTCATATTCGTGGTGTAGCAATTTTAGTGGCCAGTAGTGTATGAACTTGGATCGAAAGATTATCAGCGGCGATAACATCACAACGTTTGAGTCGTTAACAGCTGCCAGTACGCCGTCCCATACTTACAAAGGGAGTGATGTACAGCACACGACAGAAGCTTCACTCATTTACTACGTGCGTCTGTGCCTCAGCAGTTTGTCACCAGCACAGTTTCACTACCTGCACGGTTATACTACGACGATGTCAATGGCACAGTATGAGCAACAGAAACGTTTATTGCACAATACCGATGGGACGACTCGGCACACGTCTTTTTACCCCAACCTCCGAGCCACATTTCTCCTGACAATGGCGTGTCACCCACTGCTCCCCATTCCTGGTGACGCTGACGTCAAACATTACAGTTTTTACTCAGTTATCATATCATTCTCTACGATTTCCCGACATGGACACACTAACTCCAAACTCTAATTTAGTAAGAACTGTGACTTTCCTACTGTCCAGCCAGTAAAACGTAAGGTTGATTTTTTGTTTCTTGGACTGGGTCCGCTGATGGACTAGTCCACCGGAACCAAAGTGAAGATTGATCTGCCCCTGGAAACTACTTCTTAACTTTTGCTTCAGGTTCTTTTTCAGCATTCCTGTAACGGCACCTCCATTTTCCAGTCCGCGCTGTCTTAGCCTGCCACGCTGCGTCGCAATATGTGCGGCACGTAAGTAAATACCGAGTCAAGCGCCAAAAATGTGATTTAGAGATAAGCAACAAAATGTGTACAGTAGTTAAACAAAAGCAGTATAAAAGTTGGGGATCGCGATACAAACACAAAAAGTATGCACTTTTCACATCATTTATGTGGTTTTATTTTACATTAGCAGGTTTAAGAACAAAATTTAATAAAAAATTAAACGTTGTGTATGCAGTGACTTTAACATAAATAACGATAGAAATGCCGTCACGCACACTTACACTCATTTCACAAGGTTCTCGTAAAACTGCTTGTTCTCCTCTTTCACATATGGAATCTTTTTAGCCGAATCCTTTTTTTTTTTTTTTTCAGACAATCTAGGCTCACAGTGTAGTGTTTCCAGCTGCACCTGTTGAAATCAGAAGGCTCCATGTTCATTTTCAAGCTGTAATGTTCTTTCAACTCAGTTGCATTGAAAGTTGATCGAACTTGCAGTATCCCAAGCCATTCAGCAGTAATCCGATCCACTGTGCTTTTGAAATATGCACATGGTGAAATTAATTTTTTTTTCAGCAGGTGACAGAAGAGTCTTAAAAATCTTCTTCCTTACGTAATACTTACTGTGCATGGTATTGTCCACGTATGTTCAATGATGACGCTAACGAGATCTTTCAGAATTTCACACGCAGTTATCCTGTAACGTTTCTCAATGTGAGCAAAATCACGATCGCAAGACACTTGTGTTCTATTTCCGTATTTTTATTGATAGCAAATTAGTTTCAGTAATCCTTGTCTGTTTTGTAAGTAAATGAGTCGATACAAATTGTTCACTATAATCTCACAATACGAACGATGATTTTTATCGATAGCAAATTAGTTTCAGTAACTAACCATGAACCATGGACCTTGCCGTCGGTGGGCTGGATTGCGTGCCTCAGTGATATAAATAGTCGTACCGTAGGTACAAGCACACGCCACGCCAGAAAAACGTGTGGTTGCTGAAGAGGGGAAGCACACTGCTCAGTAGTCTAGATGACTGACTAATCTGGCATTGAAACAGCAGCCGAAACGGTCTTGTTGTGCTGGTACTGCGAACAGCATAAAGTAAGAGGAAACTTCAGCCGTAAGTTTCCCGAGGACATGATGTCCTCCTCGCCGTGTCCGGCGACAGCGACTCCGTCAGTCTTCTCCGTCCTTGTTGTGGTAGGCTCGGATGTGGCTCGCGAATCCGAATTTCGCTTTGAATATCCTGTTGCATGAAGCACAGTGAAGTTGACCAGCAGAGTTGTAAGTATACGTGTAGACAGGCTTGAGCTGAGATTTTCGGAGCTCTCTTTTAGCATCCAGGTTCATTAGACGCTTTTGCTCGAATTGTTCGATGCTCTTATGTACAGTTGATCGCCACTCCGATCGGCGCAATGCTAGCTCCTCCCAACGGTTGTTTGGAATGCCACAGGCTGCAAGGTGGCGTTTAATGGTGTCTTTATATCGCAGGTGTTGACCACCTTTCCTCCTCTTCCCGCACGAGAGCTGCGAGTAGAACACCGCTTTAGGTAGCCTACTGTCATCCGTGCGTACTATGTGACCACTCCATCTCAGTTGATGTTTCATTATTAAAGCTTCAATACCAGCCAGTTTCACGCGGCGCACAATCTCCGTGTTTGGGACACGGTCTTCCCATTTGATGCGCAGAATTGATCTCAGACATCGAAGATGAAATTTATCTAGCTTCTTAATGTCAGATTTGTAACAGCACCAGGTTTCCGAGGCATACAGTAAGGTGGATAATACTACTGCTTTGTAGACTGCAATTTTTGTTTGTAGTTTCAGATCATTTGATTTCCATACTCGGTCATTAAGCTTACCGAAGGCTGAGGCTGCGCTGGCTATACGCGCTGCGATTTCCGTTGTCAGGCTGTTGTCAATTCTAATTTGGCTTCCCAGGTATTTGAAATTTGACACATTTTGCAACGGTTTGTTATTTATCTCAATACTGGAGTCATCTGCATTATGACCTCTAAGTGGCTATTTGAGAACTTGCGTCTTAGTGATGCTAATGGCTAAGCCAAATCTTCTGCAGGAGGCATTTAGCAGATTTATGTAAGTCTGAAGAGTTTCGCAAGAATTAGCCCTCATGCATACATCATCCGCGTAGAGAATCTCTAAGATGGATAGTTTGGTTACGCGACTTTTTGTTCTGAGGCGAGAGATGTTGAAGACACTTTTGTCTGTCCTTGTGTCGAGACTAATTTGATTACTACAGGCTTTGGTCGCGTCTCTCATAACAACTGCGAAGTAAAGTGAGGAGAGTGTGGGAGCCAGAACACAGCCTTGTTTTACACCACATGTCACGGGAAACTGCTCTGAGAGCTTGTCCTCATGGCGGATTTTTGCCATCATGTTTTCATGAAACTGCCGAATCAAACTGACAATTTTGTCAGGGCACCCAGTTTTCTTTAGTATGGTCCAGAGAGCTTCCGTGGGACACGATCAGAAGCTTTCTCCAGGTCTACAAAGCACATAAACAAAGGCCGATGTTGCTCTAAACTTTTCTCTCGCATTTGTTTGACAACAAATATGGCATCCACTGTGTCTCTGTTTGGGCTAAAACCACACTGGGTCTCTGGTAGCAGTTTTTCTGCAAAGTGTGTTAACCGGGTGTTAATTATGTGGGCAAGGACTTTTCCCGCTGCTGAGAGAAGAGAAATGCCCCTGTGGGAGATGCAGTCTGATATGTCACCCTTGCCTTTATGGATCTTGGAAATACAAGCATCTTTCCAGTCTTGTGGAATCATTTCATACTCCAAAATCCTTAAGATCAGAGCAAACAATGGTTTCTTGATGTTTGGCCCCCCATATTTATATACACTCCTGGAAATTGAAATAAGAACACCGTGAATTCATTGTCCCAGGAAGGGGAAACTTTATTGACACATTCCTGGGGCCAGATACATCACATGATCACACTGACAGAACTACAGGCACATAGACACAGGCAACAGAGCATGCACAATGTCGGCACTAGTACAGTGTATATCCACCTTTCGCAGCAATGCAGGCTGCTATTCTCCCATGGAGACGATCGTAGAGATGCTGGATGTAGTCCTGTGGAACGGCTTGCCATGCCATTTCCACCTGGCGCCTCAGTTGGACCAGCGTTCGTGCTGGACGTGCAGACCGCGTGAGACGACGCTTCATCCAGTCCCAAACATGCTCAATGGGGAACAGATCCGGAGATCTTGCTGGCCAGGGTAGTTGACTTACACCTTCTAGAGCACGTTGGGTGGCACGGGATACATGCGGACGTGCATTGTCCTGTTGGAACAGCAAGTTCCCTTGCCGGTCTAGGAATGGTAGAACGATGGGTTCGATGACGGTTTGGATGTACCGTGCACTATTCAGTGTCCCCTCGACGATCACCAGTGGTGTACGGCCAGTGTAGGAGATCGCTTCCCACACCATGATGCCGGGTGTTGGCCCTGTGTTCCTCGGTCGTATGCAGTCCTGATTGTGGCGCTCACCTGCACGGCGCCAAACACGCATACGACCATCATTGGCACCAAGGCAGAAGCGACTCTCATCGCTGAAGACGACACGTCTCCATTCGTCCCTCCATTCACGCCTGTCGCGACACCACTGGAGGCGGGCTGCACGATGTTGGGGCGTGAGCGGAAGACGGCGTAACGGTGTGCGGGACCGTAGCCCAGCTTCATGGAGACGGTTGCGAATGGTCCTCGCCGATACCACAGGAGCAACAGTGTCCATAATTTGCTGGGAAGTGGCGGTGCGGTCCCCTACGGCACTGCGTAGGATCCTACGGTCTTGGCGTGCATCCGTGCGTCGCTGCGGTCCGGTCCCAGGTCGACGGGCACGTGCACCTTCCGCCGACCACTGGCGACAACATCGATGTACTGTGGAGACCTCACGCCCCACGTGTTGAGCAATTCGGCGGTACGTCCACCCGGCCTCCCGCATGCCCACTATACGCCCTCGCTCAAAGTCCGTCAACTGCACATACGGTTCACGTCCACGCTGTCGCGGCATGCTACCAGTGTTAAAGACTGCGATGGAGCTCCGTATGCCACGGCAAACTGGCTGACACTGACGGCGGCGGTGCACAAATGCTGCGCAGCTAGCGCCATTCGACGGCCAACACCGCGGTTCCTGGTGTGTCCGCTGTGCCGTGCGTGTGATCATTGCTTGTACAGCCCTCTCGCAGTGTCCGGAGCAAGTATGGTGGGTCTGACACACCGGTGTCAATGTGTTCTTTTTTCCATTTCCAGGAGTGTAGTTCTGATGGCAAGTTATCTAATCCTGCTGTTTTGTCATTTTTCAGCTTAGCCAGTGCTGAAATGAATTCATCGTAGGAAGGGGCATCCGCAAGTTGTTCCTCAACTGGCAGGTCTTCAAGTGCTTCTATGTATGGAATATCGGTTGTCTGATGGTCGGGATTAAGAACGTCATTAAAATGTTCCGCCCACCGAGACAGGATGTCACTCTGTTGCGTCAGCCGACAACTATTATCTTTGTTATAGACTGGTGCTATCTTCCCAACTCTTGGACCAAAGATAGTTTTCAGGGACTCAAAGAATCTGCCCGTTTGGTGTGTGTCGGCATATAACTGTATTTCATTTGCTTTATTTGCCCACCAACTGTCTTTGAGAGCACGTACCTTCACTTTCAGATTGTAATGCGCTGCTCTACGCTTGTTATCATCAGGGGTGCGAAGAGAGGTTCTGAAATCATTCAAATGGTTCAAATGGCTCTGAGCACTATGGGACTTAACATCTATGGTCATCAGTCCCCTAGAACTTAGAACTACTTAAACCTAACTAACCTAAGGACAGCACACAACACCCAGCCATCACGAGGCAGAGAAAATCCCTGACCCCGCCGGGAATCGAACCCGGGAACCCGGGCGTGGGAAGCGAGAACGCTACCGCACGACCACGAGATGCGGGCGGTGCCTCTGAAATCATTAATTAGCTTTCTGATCTCTGGATCTGAGTCGTCAAACCAGTCCTGGTGCTTCTTCTGAGGCTTTCCCAAGACTTCTGAAGCACAGCCACGCAGTCTGCTAGCGTATGCACTCCACTGTTCATCTACAGGGGCAGATTCAGATATCAAAAGGTGCCCGCATCTCGTGGTCGTGCGGTAGCGTTCTCGCTTCCCACGCCCGGGTTCCCGGGTTCGATTCCCGGCGGGGTGAGGGATTTTCTCTGCCTCGTGATGGCTGGGTGTTGTGTGATGTCCTTCGGTTAGTTAGGTTTAAGTAGTTCTAAGTTCTAGGGGTGGGTTGGTTGGTTTTGGGGAAGGAGACCAGACAGCGTGGTCATCGGTCTCATCGGATTAGGGAAGGATGGGGAAGGACGTCGGCCGTGCCCTTTCAGAGGAACCATCCCGGCATTTGCCTGGAGTGATTTAGGGAAATCACGGAAAACCTAAATCAGGATGGCCGGACGCGGGATTGAACCGTTAAGTTCTATGGGACTGATGACCATTGATGTTAAGTCCCATAGTGCTCAGAGCCATTTGAACCATTTGAACCATATCAAAAGGCCATCGACACCAAATTTTTCATCCAGTTTTGCTCTCATTGTCTGATCATTGGCCAAGATTTTGCAGGACAATTTTGTTGGTATTTTGTGTGAAGCTCGGCGTGGTGCCTTCAAAGTTATCTTTAATTTGGACCTCACGAGTCGATGGTCTGTCCATCCCTGAGCGCCTCTCATTGCACGTGTGACCAGTACGTCACCAAGATCTTTTTTCCGTACTATCACCTAATCCAGAAGGTGCCAGTGTTTAGATCGCGGATGCATCCATGTCGTTTTATATTTTTCAGGCAGACGAAAATATGTATTTGTCAGACAGAGTTCAAACTCGGCACATAGAGTTAGAAGATCCAAACCATTCGAGTTGCATCTTCCAATCCCATGGCGACCGAGGACTCCATTCCAAGCACTGAAATCATTCCAAACACGAGCATTAAAATCACCAGGTAACAGAAGTTTATCTGCGGAAGGAATATCCATAAGGACATGTCGGAGGTCTTGGTAGAACTTGTTCTTCTCTTCATCCGGAGATGGCAATGTAGGTGCGTATACATTGATCAAGTGAAGATATTTCTTGGATGCCAGGTGAAGTCTGAGTGTTATTATTCTGTCACTGATACCTTTTGGGAGTTCTGTTAGTGAACATGCCAATTTATTGCGTATGGCAAAGCCTACCCCACTTTCCGCCCTTTCAGTGGATGATTTTCCACTCCAGTAGTAGGTATAACCTCCGAGCGGTTCACATAACTGTCCAGAGTCACTAAGATGTGTTGCACTTATGGCGGTAATGTCGATGCCAATTCCCTTGCGATAAGTCCTGTCTTTCTCGCTGGGCACTGATTATGGTCGTTACCCTGTAAAGTACGGACGTTCCAGACTCCACTCATTAGATATTTAACGTAACTGTTTATTTTATTATTTTTTTGACCGCATATGTTAGTGAACAAGTGACCGCAGTTTGCCACTTGTGCTGGGTTGAGACGGGCTATGTTTAGGCCACCTTTTCTAGGCCCCTCCCTAGATTAGGGAAAGCAGAGCGATCCTAAATAGGGCTGCTTTGTCGTCTGACGAGCTGCCGAACCAGTCCTCCCGTCTCTCACGAGTACCAGAACGACCATCACAGTCTGACCGCCTAACGTGCAGAGCACCAACTAAGGTTCAGGTACACCAGACCCTTGCCTCACCATCAGTACTCCATCGCCGCAGGACTTTCAAAGCTCATAGTCCATTGAAACTTTGCCGGAGTCATCTGCGCGTGAAGGTATTTAAAGTGGACAAGCAGTTGCGCAGATGCAGATCCACTCTCTCGTCCTCTGCCTCTGGTTGGCAGTGGATCGTAGGGCCGATACGACTGGCAAGAGGCAGGGGATGCAGTGAATGGCCATATGCCACTGGAAGTATCCTGACATACGCCCTTAAGGCACATCACAGGTGCCTTGTTTCGTCGGTACAGAAGCCATGAGTGTTTACCTATCGATATTACCCGCCTCCTACACCGATGAAGAGACTGACAGAAGGGAAGAAGGAAAGGGAAGGGACTGGAAGGGAAAGGGAGGAAAGGACGGTAGGTTGTTGTGAGGCACACTTCGTCTGGCTCCTCTGCTGAGACCTGGCCGGCTAGGTTGAACCTGCCAGTAGCTACGCTACCACCGGTATAGCTCTCAGCATCACAGGAACACGCAAACTCTCCCACCCGCACGGACAGTGCTACGATAAGGTAGCGACCTACCGTCCTTTCCCGAGGACATACAGCTCTACTGTATGGTAAAATGATAATGGCGTAATCTTGGGTAAATTATTCCGGAGCTAAAATAATTCCCCATTCGGATCTCTAGGCGAGGACTACTCAGGAGGATGTCGTCGTCATGAGAACATCACCGGCATGCTAGGGATCGGAGAGCAGCATGTTAGATCCCCTAATTGGGCAAGTAGGTTTGATAATTTAGAAAGGGAAATGGGTAGGTTGAAGTTAGATTTCGCGGAAATTGTGAATTTCGGTGGCATGAGGAACAGGGCTTCTGGTCAAGTGAATACAGGGCTATATACACAAAGTCCTATAGGGGTAATTCAGCAGTGGGTTTAATAATGAATAAGGAAACAGGAATGCGGAAACGCTACTATGAACAGTATAGTGAATGCATTAAGATACACAAGGAGCCCTTGCTTACGACAGTAGTAGAAGTTTACATGCCAAATAGCGCCACAGATGATGAAGAGATTGAATAAATGTATAATGAGCTGGAAGAAATTGTTCCGATAGTTAAAGGAGACAAAAATTTAATTGTGAGGGTTACTGTTTTTCAGTAGTAGGGGAATGAAGAGAAAGAAAAGTAGTTGGCGAATATGGACTGGGGTAAAGGAATGAAAGAGGAAGCTGCCTGATAGAGTTTTGCAAAGAGCATAATTTAATCATCGCTAACTATAGGTTTAAGAATCATAAGAGAAGACTGAGTACATGAAAGAGACCTGGAGACATCAGAAGGTTCAGACTGACTATATAATGGTTAGACAGAAATTTAGGATCCACATTGTAAACTGTAAGACATTCCCAGGGGCAGATGTGGACTCTGACCACAATTTGTTGGTATGGGCGATTAAAACTGAATTACTTGAAGCAGGTTGGAAATTAAGGAGATGAGACCTGAATCAGTTGAAAGAACCAGAGGTTGTTGGGAGCTTCAGAGGGAGCATCAAGCAATGGTTGACTACAACAGGGGAAAGGAATATAGTAGAAGAAGAATGGGTAGCTTTAAGAGATGAAATAGTGAAGGCAGAAGAGGAGGATCAAATTGGTAAAACGACACGGCTTATTAGGAATCCTAAGATAACACAAGGTATATTGAATTTAACATATGAGAGGAGAAGACTAAAAAATGCAGCAAATGAAATGGGCGAAATGGAATGAAAACATCCAAAAAATGAGACTGACAGGATATGAAAAACGGCTAAGCACGAGTGGCTAGAGGACAAATTTAACTATTTAGAGGCATAAATCACTAGGGGAAAGACAGATGCCGCCTACAGGAAAATTAAAGAAACCTTTGGAGAAAAGAGAACCACTTGTGTGAATATCAAGAGCTCAGATGGTAAAGAAGGGAAAGGTAAAAGGTGGAAGTAGTATAAAGAGGGTCTATAAAAGGCCGATGTACTTGAGGGCAATACTATGGAAATGGAAGAAGACGTTGATGAAGATGCAATGGGAGATATAATACTGCGTGAAGAATTTGACAGAGCACTGAAAGCCATACGTCGAAACAAGGCCCCAGGAGTAAACAACATTCCATTAGAACTACTGATACCTTTGGAAGAGACAGCCACGACAAAACTCTTCCATCTGGTGAGCAAGATATATGAGACAGGCGAAATACCTTTAGACTTCAAGAAGAATATAATAATTCAAATCCAAAAGAAAGCAGGTGTTAACAGGTGTGAAAATTACCGAACTATCAGTGTCATAAGTCATGGTTGCAAAATACTAACTCGCATTCTTTACAAAAGAATGGAAAAACTGGTAGAAGCTGACCTCGGGGAAGATCAATTCGGATTCCGTAGAAATGTAGGCAATACTGAACCTACGACTTATCTTAGAAGATGGGTTAAGGAATGACAAACCTACGTTCCTAGCATTTGTAGACTTAGAAAGAGCTTCTGATAATGTTAGCTAGAATACTCTCTTCCAAATTCTGAAGGTGGCAGGGGCAAAATACAAGAAACGGAAAGCTATTCAAAATTTGTACAGAAACCAAACATCAGTTATAAGAGTCGAGGGTCATGAAGGGGGAGCAGTACGGAAAGATATAGGTGTTCGTTCTTTCCGCGCGCTATACGAGATTGGATAATAGAGAATTGTGAGGGAGGCACTTAAACGTGATTTGCAGATTTTCGATGTAGATGTAGATGTAGTAGTGATTGAGAAGGGAGTGAGACAGGATTAGAGCCTATGCCCGATGTTATTCAATCCGTACATTGAACAAGCAGTGAGGGAAACAAACGAAAAATTTGAAGTAGGAATTAAAGTTCAAGGAGATGAAATAAAAACTTTGAGGTTTGACAATGACACTGTAATTCTGTCATAGACAGTAAAGGACTTGAAAGAACAGTTGTACGGAATAAATAGTGTTTTGGAAAGAGGCTATAAGACGAACATCAACAAAATCAAAACAAGGCTAATGGAAAGTAGTCGAATTAAATCAGGTGATGCTAAGGGAATCAGATTAGAATACGAGACACTTAAACTAGTAGGAGCTATTTGGGCAACTAAATAACTGATGATGATCGAAGTAGGGAGGATATAAAATGTAGACTGGCTATTGCAAGAAAACTATTTCTGAAGAAGAGATACCTTCATCTATCTACATCCATACTCCGCACGCCATGTGACGGTGTGTGGCGAAGGGTACTTTGATTACCTCTATCTGTTCTCCATCCTATTCCAGTCTCGTTTTGTTCGTGGAAAGAAAGATCATCGGTATGCCTCTGTGTGGGCTCTAATCTCTCTGATTTTATCCTCGTGGTCTCTTCGCGAGATACACGTAGGAGGGAGCAATATATTGCTTGACTCTTCGGTGAAGATATGTTCTCGAAACTTTAACAAAAGCCCGTACCGAGCTACTGAGCGTCTCTCCTGCAGAGTCTTCCACTGGAGTTTATCTATCATCTCTGTAACGCTTTCGCGATTACTAAATGATCTTGTAACGAAGCACGCAGCTCTCCGTTGGATCTTCTCTATCTCTTCTATCAACCCTATCTGGTACGGATCATACACCGGTGAGCAATATTCAAGCAGTGGGCGAACAGGTGTACTGAACCCACTTCCTTTGTTTTCAGATTACATTTCCTTAGGATTCTTCCAATGAATCTCAGTCTGGCATCTGCTTTACCGACGATTAATTTTATATGTTCATTCCATTTTAAATCACTCCTAATGCCTACTCCCAGATAATTTAGGGAATTAACTGCTTCCAGTTGCTGACCTGCTATATTGTAGCTAATGATAAAGGATATTTCTTTCTGTGTATTCGCAGCACATTACACTTGTGTACATTGAGATTCAATTGCCATTCACTGTAACATGCGTCAATTCGTTGCAGATCCTCCTGCATTTCAGTACAATTTTCCATTGTTACAACCTCTCGATATACTATAGCATCATCCGCAGAAAGCTTCAGTGAAGTTCCAATGTTATCTACAAGGTCATTTATGTATATTGTGAATAGCAACGGTCCTACGATACTCCCCTGCGGCACACCTGAAACCACTCTTACTTCGGAAGATTTCTCTCCATTGAGAGTGACATGCTGGGTTCTGTTATCTAAGAACTCTTCAATCCAATCACACAATTGGTCTGGTAGTCCATATTCTCTTACTTTGTTCATTAAACGACTGTGGAGAACTGTATCAAACGCCTCGCGGAAGTGAAGAAACACGGCATCTACTTGGGAACCCGTGGACGAATAGCACGAGCTGGGTTTCACACGATCGTCTTTTTCGAAACCCATGCTGATTCCTAGAGAGGAGATTTCTAGTCTCCATAAAAGACATTATACTCGAACATAATACGTGTTCCAAAATTCTACAACTGATCGACATTAGAGATATAGGTCCTTAGTTCTGCACATCTGTTCGACGTCCCTTCTTGAAAACGGGGATGACCTGTGCCCTTTTCCAATCCTTTGGAAGGCTACGCTCTTCTAGAGACCTACGGTACACCACTGCAAGAAGGGGGGCAAGTTCCTTAGCGTACTCTGTGTAAAATCGAACTGGTATCCCAACAGGTCCAGCGGCCTTTCGTCTTTTGAGCGATTTTAATTGTTTTTCTATCCCTCTGTCATCTATTTCGATATCTACAATTTTGTCATCTGTGCGACAATCTAGAGAAGGAACTACAGTGCAGTCTTCCTGTGTGAAACAGCTTTGGAAAAAGACATTAAGTATTTCGGCCTGTTGACATCGAATATAGATTTAAGTCTTAGGAAGTCATTTCTGAAAGTATTTGTCCAGAGTGTAGCCCTGGAGGGAAGTGAAACATGGACGACAAACAGTTTAGGTATAAAAGAGAATAGAAGCTTTCGAAATGTGGTGCTACAGAAGAATGCTGGAGATTAAATGGGTCGATCACGTAACTAATGAAGAAGTACTGAACAGAACTGGAGAAGCAAGGAATTTGTGCCAAAACTTGAGCAAAAGAAGATATCGGTTGATATGACACATTCTGAGACATCAGGTGATCACAAATTTAGTATTTGGAAGAAACGTAGAGGGTAAAAATCGTAGAGGGAGACCAAGAGATGAATGCAGTAAGCAGATTCAGGAAGATATAGGTTGCAGTAGTTATTCGGAGACGAAGAGGCTCCTGAAGGATAAAATAGCAAGGGGAGCTGCATAAAAGCAGTCTTCGCATTGAAGACCACAACATCAACAACATCAACAATCCATAGAACGCATTAAAATATTTTAACATTACTTACAGATTCTAAGCATTACAATAAATGTTAAAATAACAGTCAAGTTCTAACTGGTGCTTGGGATCCTCTTCAGGTGGAACCACAATATTGTCTTTTCGAGTGTATTCTTTCCTTCTCTGCCCAGTCCCATCGTTTCACTTTGAGCTCTACCTTCACATCTCTTCCTCCATTTTGGTGCAGTTTTCCTTTCCATTCCGCAACACTGTGTATCTTTACACGTAATAATTACTTCAGCAATGCCCTGTTGTTGCAAACAAACCACAAAGCTATTTCAGTTTTCAGCAGTTCGCACAGGTGGACGCCAAGATACTAACTGAGAGTTGGCGCATGACCCATTAGTGAACATCGATGTTGGTCTTGGACGCGATGGCATCTTCAGACAGCTGAAAACACGGTTTCCCGAAGTTCTGGCTCTCGTGTCAGAATATATGTCGTTGGCGTTGGAATGTACAATGTAATGTCACCAGTAACTCCAGTTTTCCTGTTTTGGCTCTCGAATCGTTATTTACTTACATGTCACTGTCGTGGGCCGCTGGTTGCGCCTTCCCCAAACACGGGATCTGGTCGCCTTGCACTCCAGTTGCCGATGAGTTAATTGTGATAGTCTCACTGAATTAAAAGTCAAATATCTGGACATATATAGTCCAACTGCTATGCTGTTTTCAACATTCTTCGAGTAATAAAATACTGCATCAATTACCAGATTTTCTAGCTACTGTATTTTTTTATTTACTATGTGTAATCGTTAAATTCGTCTAATTGTTAAATTCAGTGTGCAGAGTTTTAGCACAGCACATTGCCATGGCTCTAAGTTCTTCCACATACTCTTTGTATGTTGTTGTTGTTGTGGTCTTCAGTCCTCAGACTGGTTTGATGCAGCTCTCCATGCTACTCTATCCTGTGCAAGCTTCTTCATCTCCCAGTACCTACTGCAACCTACATCCTTCTGTATCTGCTTAGTGTATTGATCTCTTGGTCTCCCTCTACGATTTTTACCCTCCACGCTGCCCTCCAATGCTAAATTTGTGATCCCTTGATGCCTCAAAACATGTCCTACCAACCGATCCCTTCTTCTAGTCAAGTTGTGCCACAAACTTCTCTTCTCCCCAATCCTATTCAACACCTCCTCATTAGTTACGTGATCTACCCACCTTATCTTCAGCATTCTTCTGTAGCACCACATTTCGAAAGCTTCTATTCTCTTCTTGTCCAAACTATTTATCGTCCATGTTTCACTTCCATACATGGCTACACTCCATACAAATACTTTCAGAAACGACTTCCTGACACTTAAATCTATACTCGATGTTAACAAATTTCTCTTCTTCAGAAACGATTTCCTTGCCATTGCCAGTCTACATTTTATATCCTCTCTACTTCGACCATCATCAGTTATTTTACTCCCTAAATAGCAAAACTCCTTTACTACTTTAAGTGTCTCATTTCCTAATCTAATCCCCTCAGCATCACCCGATTTAATTTGACTACATATGTGAAAAAAATTAGTTACTAACTAAGGCGTGTACACACAATATTCAACTTGTAAACGTCACTACAGGTATTCGGATTTACCTTACGACTTTTTCGATATGCCTGCCATCACAAGCGATGATGTGGCACAGACCAGTAACGAAATTCCACATGACAAGCTGAAATGTCGGAACATCGATGCACTCGACTGCCTCCTGAATAGCTGTTTTCAGCTCAGCTGTAGTTTTGGGTTATTTTGCACACCTTGCCCCACAAAAAGGAGTCGCCTGTGTTCAGATCCGGAGAGTATGGTGGCCAATCGAGGCCGATGCCGGCGGCCTCTGGGTACCCCAGAGTCAGAATGCGGTCCTCAAAGTGCCCTCCCAGGACATCAAACACTCTACTGCTTCGAAGCGGTCGAGCTCCGTCTTGCATGAACCACATCTAAGGGTCTCCTTGTGTAATGGGAATGAAATACACAACTGGCCATTAAAATTGCTGCACCACGAAGATGACGTGCTACAGACGCGAAATTTAACCGACATGAATAAGATGCTGTGATATGCAAATGATGAGCTTTTCAGAGCATTCACACAAGGTTGGCGCTGGTGGCGACACCTACAACGTGCTGACATGAGGAAAGTTTGTTACCGATTTCTCATACACAAACAGCTGTTGACCGGCGTTGCCTGGCGAAACGTTGTTGTGATGCCTGGTGTAAGGAGGAGAAATGCGTACCATCACGTTTCCGGCTATGATAAAGGTCGGATTGTAGCCTATTGCGATTGCGGTTTATCGTATCGCAACATTACTGCTCGCGTTGGTCGAGATCCAATGACTGTTAGCAGAATATGGAATTGGTGGGTTCAGGGGGGTATTACGGAACGCCGTGTTGGATCCCAACGGCCTCGCATCACTAGCAGTCGAAATGACAGGCATCTTATCCGCATGGCTGTAACGGATCGTGCAGCCACGTCTCGATCCGTGAGTCAACAGATGGAGACGTTTGCAAGACAACAACCATCTGCACGAACAGTTCGACGACGTTTGCAGTAGCATGGACTAGAAGCTCGGAGACCATGACTGCGGTTACCCTTGACGCTACATCACAGACAGGATTGCCTGTGATGGTGTACTCAACGACGAACCTTGGTGCACGAATGGAAAAACGTAATTTTTTCGGATGAATCCAGGTTCTCTTTACAGCATCATGATGGTCGCATCCGTGTTTGGCGACATCGCGGTGATCGCACATTGGAAGCGTGTATTCGTCATTGCCATACTGGCGTATCACCCGGAGTGATGGTATGGGGTGCCATTGGTTACACGTCTCGGTCACCTTTTGTTCGCATTGACGGCACTTTGAACAGTGGACATTACATTTCAGATATGTTACGACCCGCGGCTCTACCCTTCATTCAATCCCTGCGAAACCCTACATTTTAGCACGATAATGCACGACCGCATGTTGCAGGTCCTGTACGAGACTTTCTGGATAAAGAAAATGTTCGACTGCTGCCCTGGCGAGCACATTCTCCAGATCTCTCACCAATTGAAAACGTCTGGTCAATGGTGGCCGAGCAGTTGGATCGTCACAATACGCCGGTCACTACCGTTGATGAACTGTGGTATCGTGTTGAAGCTGTGTGGGCAGCTGTACCTATACACGCCATGCAAGCTCTGTTTGACTCAATGCCCAGGCGTATCAAGGCCGTTATTATGGCCAGAGGTGGTTGTTCTGGCTACTGATTTCTCAGGATCTATGCACCCAAATTGCGTTAAAATGTAATCGCATGTCGGGTCTAGTATAATATAGTTTGTCGAATAAATACCCGTTTATCATCTGCATTTCTGATTGGTGTAGCAATTTTAATGGCCAGTCGTGTAATATTTCAAAATCTTTGTAGCGACGTTAGGTGTCAGCCGAAACTTACGTAAGTTAATCAGCTGATCGGTCGGCGCTTGTCAACAGGGTTCGCGCCCTGGCCGCCAGGAGCTCTGAGACGCTTTCTCCTTGCTGCAGCGTGCGCTCCATGAATTTAATAATGTGCTTTGACGTTTTACGCTCCATGAATTTAATAATTTGCTTTGACTTTTAGTATTCCTGTACCGTTACTGTTTTCGTCACTTAGTTACAAAATAACTGGTAATATTCGATGCAGTGGAAACGTTTCGTAATGTTTTTCCTGCTTTCATGTGATCTTAAAGTAAACTTCTTGTCTAAGTAAGGTGTTGAACAGAATTATACGCCGCGAGTATTTTATTCTCGCTGCGTACAAGAATACGATAACGAGAAAAGAAAAGAGCACAGGTAGTCCCAGTCTTCAAGAAGGGTCGTCGAGCAGATGCGCAAAACTATAGACCTATATCTCTGACATCGATCTGTTGTAGAATTTTGGAACATGTTTTTCGCTCGCGTATCATGTCATTTCTGGAAACACAGAATCTACTCTGTAGGAATCGACGTGGATTCCGGAAACAGCGATCGTGTGAGACACAACTCGCTTTATTTGTTCATGAGACCCAGAAAATATTAGATACAGGCTCCCAGGTAGATGCCATTTTCCTTGCCTTCCGGAAGGCGTTCGATACAGTTCCGCACTGTCGCCTGATAAACAAAGTAAGCGCCTACGGAATATCAGACCAGCTGTGTGGTTGAATTGAAGAGTTTTTAGCAAACAGAACAGAGCATGTTGTTATCAATGGAGAGACGTCTACAGACGTTAAAGTAACCTCTGGGGTGCGACAGGGGAGTGTTATGGGACCATTGCTTTTCACAATGTATATATAAATGACCTAGTAGATAGTGTTGGAAGTTCCATGCGGCTTTTCGCGGATGATGCTGTAGTATACTGAGAAGTTGCAGCATTAGAAAATTGCAGCGAAATGCAGGAAGATCTGCAGCGGATAGGCACTTGGTGCAGGGAGTGGCAACTGACCCTTAACATAGACAAATGTAATGTATTGCGAATACATAGAAAGAAGGATCCTTTATTGTATGATTATATAATAGCGGAACTGACACTGGTAGCAGTTACTTCTGTAAAATATCTGGGAGTATGCGTACGGAACGATTTGAAGTGGAATGATCATATATAATTAATTTTTGGCAATGCGGGTGCCAGGTTGAAATTCATTGGGAGAGTCCTTAGAAACTGTAGTCCATCGACAAAGGAGGTGGCTTACAAAACACTCGTTCGACCTATACTTGAGTATTGCTCATCAGTGTGGGATCCGTACCAGGTCGGATTGACAGAGGAGGTAGAGAAGATCCAAAGAAGAGCGACGCGTTTCGTCACAGCGTTATTTCGTAAGCGTTACGGAGATGTTTAGCAAACTCAAGTGGCAGACTCTGCAAGAGAGGCGCTCTGCATCGCGGTGTAGCTTGCTGTCCAGGTTTCGAGAGGGTGCGTTTCTGGATGAGGTATCGAATATATTTTTTCCCCCTACTTATACCTCCCGAGGAGATCACGAATGTAAAATTAGAGAGATTCGATCGCGCACGGAGGCTTTCCGGCAGTCGTTCTTCCCGCGAACCATACGCAACTGGAACAGGAAAGGGAGGTAATGACAGTGGCACTTAAAGTGCCCTCCGCCACACACCGTTGGGTGGCTTGCGGAGTATAAATGCAGGTGTAGATGTAGATGTAGATCACAAGTACAACACACGCAACTTGCGACAGTGGTGACCCCGACGTGGTCGCAGCTACGGAGAGAATAAATCAGGAGCACTACCCGTTCTCTCAAAACTGCGACTCAAATTCTTGATCGTTAGCACACTTGGACCGGTTGACTTCAGCTTGAACTGTGATACGCTCAGGACGGTCCAGGCGTTGCGCGACCCCCTACATCGTGAACAGTCTCAGCGAGTGGCTTGGCTGTGTCAGGGCTGATGAGTTGGGCCGCCACTGCCTGCTGACGACATGGCCATGGCAAGGGACGGGCGCAAACTTCCAAGGAGTGCACCCCGGAGCAGCAACCGGTTGCTGGCGACAGGGGGTGGCGAACCTCCAAGTGGGTCAATGTCTGGGAGGGTCACAGTTCGAGCCTCAGCGCATGATGTACCACGAGACTCCATCTACACTCCTGGAAATTGAAATAAGAACACCGTGAATTCATTTTCCCAGGAAGGGGAAACTTTATTGACACATTCCTGGGGTCAGATACATCACATGATCACACTGACAGAACCACAGGCACATAGACACAGGCAACAGAGCATGCACAATGTCGGCACTACTACAGTGTATATCCACCTTTCGCAGCAATGCAGGCTGCTATTCTCGCATGGAGACGATCGTAGAGATGCTGGATGTAGTCCTGTGGAACGGCTTGCCATGCCATTTCCACCTGGCGCCTCAGTTGGACCAGCGTTCGTGCTGGACGTGCAGACCGCGTGAGACGACGCTTCATCCAGTCCCAAACATGCTCAATGGGGAACAGATCCGGAGATCTTGCTGGCCAGGGTAGTTGACTTACACCTTCTAGAGCACGTTGGGTGGCACGGGATACATGCGGACGTGCATTGTCCTGTTGGAACAGCAAGTTCCCTTGCCGGTCTAGGAATGGTAGAACGATGGGTTCGATGACGGTTTGGATGTACCGTGCACTATTCAGTGTCCCCTCGACGATCACCAGTGGTGTACGGCCAGTGTAGGAGATCGCTCCCCACACCATGATGCCGGGTGTTGGCCCTGTGTGCCTCGGTCGTATGCAGTCCTGATTGTGGCGCTCACCTGCACGGCGCCAAACACGCATACGACCATCATTGGCACCAAGGCAGAAGCGACTCTCATCGCTGAAGACGACACGTCTCCATTCGTCCCTCCATTCACGCCTGTCGCGACACCACTGGAGGCGGGCTGCACGATGTTGGGGCGTGAGCGGAAGACGGCCTAACGGTGTGCGGGACCGTAGCCCAGCTTCATGGAGAAGGTTGCGAATGGTCCTCGCCGATACCCCAGGAGCAACAGTGTCCCTAATTTGCTGGGAAGAGGCGGTGCGGTCCCCTACGGCACTGCGTAGGATCCTACGGTCTTGGCGTGCATCCGTGCGTCGCTGCGGTCCGGTCCCAGGTCGACGGGCACGTGCACCTTCCGCCGACCACTGGCGACAACATCGATGTACTGTGGAGACCTCACGCCCCACGTGTTGAGCAATTCGGCGGTACGTCCACACGGCCTCCCGCATGCCCACTATACGCCCTCGCTCAAAGTCCGTCAACTGCACATACGGTTCACGTCCACGCTGTCGCGGCATGCTACCAGTGTTAAAGACTGCGATGGAGCTCCGTATGCCACGGCAAACTGGCTGACACTGACGGCGGCGGTGCACAAATGCTGCGCAGCTAGCGCCATTCGACGGCCAACACCGCGGTTCCTGGTGTGTCCGCTGTGCCGTGCGTGTGATCATTGCTTGTACAGCCCTCTCGCAGTGTCCGGAGCAAGTATGGTGGGTCTGACACACCGGTGTCAAAGTGTTCTTTCTTCCATTTCCAGGAGTGTACTTGGCAGGGGTTCCTGTCAGGCTTACGGCAGACAGGAGGCGATTTCACGGTAGAGTCCAACGCTACACAACGCTTGACTACACAATGATTCGTTGCGCCAACGTATCCCTATCCATGCAGTACAGACCGAAATTACTTGTGACAAAATGGACTGTTATGTTGCCGCTTCTGCAGAAGCTCCCTGGTTTCGGTAATCGTCCTGGTAATGACTGGCCAACAAACGGCGACGCCCGCTGAGCGCAGAAATGCAACGCTGTCTCAGTGTGTTACCACAGGTGACCCACTTTATGGCCTTTATCCCATCTACACTCCTGGAAATGGAAAAAAGAACACATTGACACCGGTGTGTCAGACCCACCATACTTGCTCCGGACACTGCGAGAGGGCTGTACAAGCAATGATCACACGCACGGCACAGCGGACACACCAGGAACCGCGGTGTTGGCCGTCGAATGGCGCTAGCTGCGCAGCATTTGTGCACCGCCGCCGTCAGTGTCAGCCAGTTTGCCGTGGCATACGGAGCTCCATCGCAGTCTTTAATACTGATAGCATGCCGCGACAGCGTGGACGTGAACCGTATGTGCAGTTGACGGACTTTGAGCGAGGGCGTATAGTGGGCATGCGGGAGGCCGGGTGGACGTACCGCCGAATTGCTCAACACGTGGGGCGTGAGGTCTCCACAGTACATCGATGTTGTCGGACCGGACCGCAGCGATGCACGGATGCACGCCAAGACCATAGGATCCTACGCAGTGCCGTAGGGGACCGCACCGCCACTTCCCAGCAAATTAGGGACACTGTTGCTCCTGGGGTATCGGCGAGGACCATTCGCTACCGTCTCCATGAAGCTGGGCTACGGTCCCGCACACTGTTAGGCCGTCTTCCGCTCACGCCCCAACATCGTGCAGCCCGCCTCCAGTGGTGTCGCGACAGGCGTGAATGGAGGGACGAATGGAGACGTGTCGTCTTCAGCGATGAGAGTCGCTTCTGCCTTGGTGCCAATGATGGTCGTATGCGTGTTTGGCGCCGTGCAGGTGAGCGCCACAATCAGGACTGCATACGACCGAGGCACACAGGGCCAACACCCGGCATCATGGTGTGGGGAGCGATCTCCTACACTGGTCGTACACCACTGGTGATCGTCGAGGGGACACTGAATAGTGCACGGTACATCCAAACCGTCATCGAACCCATCGTTCTACCATTCCTAGACCGGCAAGGGAACTTGCTGTTCCAACAGGACAATGCACGTCCGCATGTATCCCGTGCCACCCAACGTGCTCTAGAAGGTGTAAGTCAACTACCCTGGCCAGCAAGATCTCCGGATCTGTCCCCCATTGAGCATGTTTGGGACTGGATGAAGCGTCGTCTCACGCGGTCTGCACGTCCAGCACGAACGCTGGTCCAACTGAGGCGCCAGGTGGAAATGGCATGGCAAGCCGTTCCACAGCACTACATCCAGCATCTCTACGATCGTCTCCATGGGAGAATAGCAGCCTGCATTGCTGCGAAGGGTGGATGTACACTGTACTAGTGCCGACATTGTGCATGCTCTGTTGCCTGTGTCTATGTGCCTGTGGTTCTGTCGGTGTGATCATGTGATGTATCTGACCCCAGGAATGTGTCAATAAAGTTTCCCCTTCCTGGGACAATGAATTCACGGTGTTCTTATTTCAATTTCCAGGAGTGTATATAGGCTGAGGTCCTTCACAAGTCTCTTAAAAGTTTGATACGTAACTAGGTCCAAATTATTTCGCATTTGAAATCTGTGCTGAGCTCACTAGATATTATCGCATAACTCAGTCATGGAATGTCTAGTAGTAAAGTGCGTGGCTAGAAACCGAGAGCTCACGGAAACGAAACCTGATCGGACCACGGATTTTTCACTCTTTGTTTTAACCTAGCCTTCATCTCTCAGTGACGTGTGGAGCTGCCAGAAACATGTAGTTCGCCATTCCACGTTAAAGTGTGGATCTCCTTTTACAAGCTGGTTATGTGAGACAGACAGGGTAGGGACACTCAAATCGCCAAAGTGATGTCCAACAGAAATACTTGTATCAGACCATTTTTATTTACCTATGAACATGTCTCCTCCATTGAAATTTAATCTATTTTTGGGATATACATTATAAGGAATACTGTAAGGCTTTTCGTCCATTGCTTGTAAGCAAAACACCGTACCATCTTAGTACTATCCTCATTACATCACACATCCAGGTTGCCTGTTAAGCTTGGGCCACTTGTGACAACGGGAGTAGCAGGGAAGGGAATGGAATCTCTCTCTCTCTCTCTCTCTCTCTCTCTCTCTCACACACACACACACACACACACACACACACACACATTTTGTTCTTCCAGTGTCACTTTTCAGCTCCTTCTTATGCCACACCCATTTCTTGGGAAGAGCCGAATGAAAGACCAATACAAAAATATTTGGATCTCTCAGGCCAAACCATTTCTACTACCGCTATTAGAAACTAAAAATCTAATAAGTATCTACCTCAGAGCTGGGCATACTGTTCTCAGTAAACGAAAAGTGATTGTACTTGGATCTTTGTACCCACTTGGTATGAGACACGAAGGACAGTCTTAGATTCAGTGCCCTAATGCTATTTCCACATCTATACTGACTGTATGATTTATCCTAACACATAGAGATATGGGCACTACTTGTCTAACTTACATATTATGGTGCACTAAGAGCAAAAACACGAATGTAGATTTTGGTAAACATTTTTGGAAAGCAGTGATCAATTAATTGTTATATTTTGACTAAAGTTCAGTCTTGATCACTCATGTATGTTTTAATGATATCATTAAAACATACATGAGTGATCAAGACTGAACTTTAGTCAAAATATAACGAATGTAGATCATCTTTGTACTCACTTGCTGTAAAACAAAATGGACTCTCAGATTAACTGACACAATGATATTTCCACATCTAATTTGTATTATTCATCAAAATATACATTTGGTGTAAACCATGGATTGTTATTACGTTTTTGCATCCACTTGGTGGAAGAAACAGTGGACTTTCAAAGTAAAATATTATTTCTATGTGTAATATATCTGTATTATTCATCAAAGTACGTAATGATTTCTTTTATGTCACAAATGACTGTGATTCAGTCTTTGTACCAAAGTAAAACAGCACTTCAAAGAAACCAAAAACTGTATATATTACTTAACAAAATATATAAATATTTGTTCTACAACAGTACAGAATGTATGTAGCTCGTTTCTTGGCATTATTAATGTAACTTACATGTTAAGAGACACATGACTTCGAAACATGACGGTTAATCGAGCTTTATGCCGAAGACATGTGATACTTAAAGTGAGGGTGAATTGTGCCTGCACCATTTGCTCCTTAACTTGTAAGTCACTCCAACAATGTCAATAACTGAGTCACACGTTTTTGTAGTGTCACAGAACACGTCTTTATGTATTTTTAATAAATAATAGAGACAAACTCTGGCTTCATTCCAGTAGTATTTTACTTTGGTACAAGGATTGTACCATAGCTGTGTTTGGCATCATGTGTAAGCTGCAAAAGTAATGTCAATAGAAGGAAACGTGTTTTGTGCTGCTATAGAACAAAGCTTCCGTATTTCGATCAATAATACAGGCAATTTTTAGTTCCTTTAATATGCTATTTTGTTTTGGTACGAAGATGGAACCACATGCCATATTTAGTGTAGGTCAGATGTATGCAAATTTGGTAACAGGCAAATCAGACATGGAAATGAAATAGTGGCAGTTAATTTGAGGGTCCATTGCGTCTTACACTAACTGGGCTCGATGACTGAACACCAGTCGTGTTTTTGTGCTAAGTTCACCTCAGTCTGTAATAAAAATGTCAGTATTACTACTGTCTTTGATAAATATTACAGAAAATTTGGATGTGCTAAGAACATTGTGGTACTTAACTTGAGGGTCCATTGTGCCTTGCAACATGAGGGTACAGTGATCAAATAACAGTTTCTTTTTGTCATCAGTCTACTGACTGGTTTGATGAGGCCCGTCACGAATTCCTTTCCTGTGCTAACCTCTTCATCTCAGAGTAGAACTTGCAACCTACGTCCTCAATTATTTGCTTGACGTATTCCAATCTCTGTCTTCCTCTACAGTTTTTGCCCTCTACAGCTCCCTCTAGTACCATGGAAGTCATTCCCTCATGTCTTAGCAGATGTCCTATCATATTGTCCCTTCTCCTTATCAGTGTTTTCCACATATTCCTTTCCTCTCCGATTCTGCGTAGAACATCCTCATTCCTTAACTTATCAGTCCACCTAATTTTCAACATTCGTCTATAGCACCACATCTCAAATGCTTCGATTCTCTTCTGTTCCGGTTTTCCCACAGTCCATGTTTCACTACCATACAATGCTGTACTCCAGACGTACATCCTCAGAAATTTCTTCCTCAAATTAAGGCCGGTATTTGATATTAGTAGACTTCTCTTGGCAAGAAATGCCTTTTTTGTCATAGCGAGTCTGCTTTTGATGTCCTCCTTGCTCCGTCCGTCATTGGTTATTTTACTGCCTAGGTAGCAGAATTCCTTAACTTCATTGACTTCGTGACCATCAATCCTGATGTTAAGTTTCTCGCTGTTCTCATTTCTACTACTTCTCATTACCTTCGTCTTTCTCCGATTTACTCTCAAACCATACTGTGTACTCATTAGACTATTCATTCCGTTCAGCAGATCATTTAATTCTTCTTCACTTTCACTCAGGATAGCAATGTCATCAGCGAATTTTATTATTGATATCCTTTCACCTTGTATTTTAATTCCACTCCTGAACCTTTCTTTTATTTCCATCATTGCTTCCTCGATGTACAGATTGAAGAGTAGGGACGAAAGGCTACAGCCTTGTCTTACACCCTTCTTAATACGGGCACTTCGTTCTCGATCGTCCACTCTTATTATTCCCTCTTGGTTGTCGTACATATTGTATATGACCCGTCTCTCCCTATAGCTTACCCCTACTTTTTTCAGAATCTCGAACAGCTTGCACCATTTCGTATTGTCGAACGCTTTTTCCAGCTCGACAAATCCTATGAAAGTGTCTTGATTTTTCTTTAGCCTTGCTTCCATTATTAGCCGTAAGGTCAGAATTGCCTCTCTCGTCCCTTTACTTTTCCTAAAGCCAAACTGATCGTCACCTAGCGCATTCTCAATTTTCTTTTCCATTCTTCTGTATATTATTCTTGTAAGCAGCTTTGATGCATGAGCTGTTAAGCTGATTGTGCGATAATTCTCGCACTTGTCAGCTCTTGCCGTCTTCGCAAGTGTGTGGATGATGCTTTTCCGAAAGACAGATGGTATAGCGCGAGACTCATATACTCTACACACCAACGTGAATAGTCGTTTTGTTGCCACTTCCCCCAATGCTTTCAGAAATTCTGATGGAATGTCATCAATACCTTCTGCCTTATTTGACCGTAAGTCCTCTAAAGCTCTTTTAAATTCCGATTCTAATACTGGATCCCCTATGTCTTCTAAATCGACTCCTGTTTCTTCTTCTATCACATCAGACAAATCTTCACCCTCATAGAGGCTTTCAATGTATTCTTTCTACCTATCTGCTCTCTCCTCTGCATTTAACAGTGGAATTCCCGTTGCACTCTTAATGTTACCACCGTTGCTTTTAATGTCACCAAAGGTTGTTTTAACTTTCCTGTATGCTGAGTCTGTCCTTCCGACAATCATATCTTTTTCGATGTCTTCACATTTTTCCTGCAGCCATTTCGTCTTAGCTTCCCTGCACTTCCTATTTATTTCATTCCTCAGCGACTTGTATTTCTGTATTCCTGATTTTCCCGGAACATGTTTGTACTTCCTCCTTTCATCAATCAACTGAAGTATTTCTTCTGTTACCCATGATTTCTTCGCAGCTACCTTCTTTGTACCTATGTTTTCCTTCCCAACTTCTGTGATGGCCCTTTTTAGAGATGTCCATCTCTCGTCATTCCTTAGTACTTCCGTATCCCACTTCTTTGCGTATTGATTCTTCCTGACTAATGTCTTGAACTTCAGCCTACTCTTCATCACTACTATATTGTGATCTGAGTCTATATCTGCTCCTGGGTACGCCTTACAATATAGTATCTGATTTCGGAATCTCTGTCTGACCATGATGTAATCTAATTGAAATCTTCCCGTATCTCCCGGCCTTTTCCAGGTATACCTCCTCCTCTTGTGATTCTTGAACAGGGTATTCGCTATTACTAGCTGAAACTTGTTACAGAACTCAATTAGTCTTTCTCCTCTTTCATTCCTTGTCCCAAGCCCATATTCTCCTGTAACCTTTTCTTCTACTCCTTCCCCTACAACTGCATTCCAGTAGCCCATGACTATTAGATTTTCGTCCCCCTTTACATACTGCATTACCCTTTCAATATCCTCATACACTTTCTCTACCTGTTCATCTTCAGCTTGCGACGTCGGCATGTATACCTGAACTATCGTTGTCGGTGTTGGTTTACTGTCGATTCTGATTAGAACAACCCGGTCACTGAACTGTTTACAGTAACACACCCTCTGCCCTACTTTCCTATTCATAACGAATCCTACACCTGTTATACCATTTTCTGCTGCTGTTGATATTACCCGATACTCATCTGACCAGAAATCCTTGTCTTCCTTCCACTTCACTTCACTGACCCCTACAATATCTAGATTGAGCCTTTGCATTTCCCTTTTCAGATTTTCTAGTTTCCCTACCACATTCAAGCATCTGACATTCCATGCCCCGACTCGTAGAACGTTATCCTTTCGTTGATTATTCAATCTTTTTCTCATGGTAACCTCCCCCTTTGCTGTCCTCTCCCGGAGATCCGAATGGGGGACTATTCCGGAATCTTTTGCCAATGGAGAGATCATCACGACACTTCTTCAATTACAGGCCACATGTCCTGTGGATACACGTTACGTGTCTTTAATGCAGTGGTTTCCATTGCCTTCTGCATCCTCATGTCGTTGATCATTGCTGATTCTTCCGCCTTTAGGGGCAATTTCCCACCCCTAGGACAAGAGAGTGCCCTGAACCTCTATCCGCTCCTCCGCCCTCTTTGACGAGGCCGTTGGCAGAATGAGGCTGACTTCTTATGCCGGAAGTCTTCGGCCGCCAATGCTGATTATTTATCAAAATTTAGGCAGTGGCGGGGATCGAACCCGGGACCGAAGACGTTTTGATTATGAATAAAAGACGCTACCCCTAGACCACGGGTTGTCTCCCGTAGTCGTGGAAATAACGTTATACCACTCAGTTCCGGTTCCACTGTGATTTGCAACAATTGAGTGCAGAGACTAATAACATTCGTGTTTGGGTGCGAAATGGGATACATGAAACAAGGTAGCTGACCCTGGGATGCATATTGATTGGCTGTCTCATTTTTAATGGCGGTAAAAGAATCAGCAATGTTGAACGGCATGACGATGTAGAAGGCAATGGAAACCACTGCTTTAAAGACACATAATTTGTATCCACAGGACATGTGGCACGTAACTGAAAAGGTGTCATGATACTCTCTCCATTGGCAAAAGATTCCAGAACAGTCCCCCATTCGGATCTCCGTGAGGGGACTGTCAAGGGGGAGTTGACCGTGAGAAAAACAACGAATAACCAAAGAAAGGATAACGTTCTACGTGTCGGGTGTGGAATATCTTAAGCTTGAACGTGGTAGGGAAGCTAGAAAATCTGAAAAGGGAAATGCAAAGGCTCAATTTGGATATAGTTGGGTGGTCAATGAAGTGAAATGGGAAGGAGTGAAAAGAAGACAAAGATTTCTGGTCAGTTGTGTATAGGGTAATATCAAAAGCAGCATAAAACGGTATAAGAGGAGTACCATTCGTTATGAATAGGAAGGTGCGGCAGAGAGTGTATTACTGTGTATAGTTCAATGATGGGATTGTTCTCATCAGAATCGACAAGAAACAAACTCGGACAACGATAATTCAAGAATACACGTCGACGTCGCAAGCTGAAGACGAAGAGACAGATAAAGAATATGAGGACATTGAACGAGTAATGCAGTACGCAAATGGAGCTGAAAATCTAGAAATAATAGGGGACAGGAATGCGACTGTAGGGGAAGGAGTAGAAGAAAGGGTTAAGGGAGAATATGAGCTAGGAAATTTTTGAAATGAGAGAGAAGAAAGACAGATTTACTTCTGTAATAAATTTCAAGTAGTAATATAGGAACCTTCAGCGGAATCAAAGCAAGGGTGGTTTCATTATGAGTGCAACGGGAACTCCACTGTTAAATGCCAAGGAGAGAGCGGATGGGTGGAAAGAGTACATTACAGACTTCTATGACGGTGAAAATTTGTCTGAAGTAATAGAAGAAGGCACAGGAGTAGATTTAGAAGAGATGTGCGATCCAGCAGTAGAATTAGAAGTTAAACATCTTTAGCAAGATCAAATAAGGCGGAAGGGATAGATATCATTCCATCAAAATTCCTAAGATCATTGGGGGAAGTGGCAACAAAACGACTATTCACGTTGGTGTGTAGAATGTGTGAGTCTGCCGATATACTGCCTGACTTTTGGAAAAACATCATCCTCACAATTCCAAAACTACAACAGCTGACAAGTGTGAGAATTATCGCACAGTCAGGATAACAGCTCATGCATCCAAGATGCTGACAAGAATGATACACCGAAGAATGGAAAAGAAGAATGTAGATGTGTTGTATGACGATCAGTTTGGCTTTAGGAAAGCTAAAAGCACCATAGAGGCAATTCTGACGTTGTGGTTGATAATGGAAGCAAGAATAAAGAAAAATCAAGACACATTCATAGGATTTTTCGACCTGGAAAAAGCGTTCGACAATGTCAAATCGTGCAAGATGTTCGAAAGTCTGAGAAAATAGGGGTAAGCTATAGGGAGGGACGGGAAATGTACAATATGTACAAATGCCAAGAGGGAATAATAAGAGTGGACGATGAAGAATGAAGGGATATAGTCGTTCACCCCTACTGTTCAATCTACACATCGAAGAAACAGTGAGGGAAATAAAAGAAATGTTCAACAGTGGAATTAAATTCAAGGTGAAAGGATATCAATGATACGATTCGCTGATGAGATTCCTCCCTCAATTGAAGTGAAGGAGAATTTTGTGATCTGCTGAATGGAATGAACAGTCCAATGAGTACAGAATATGGATTGAGGGTAAACTGAAGGAAGACAACAGTAATTAGAAGTGTAATAAATGCTAACAGCAAGAAACTTAACATCAGGATTGAGGGTCACGAAGTAGATGAAGTTAAGGAATCCTGCTACCTAGGCTGCAAAATAACCAATGACGGACGGAGCAGGGAGGACATAAAAAGCAGACTAGCAGTGGCAAAAAGGGCGTTCCTGGCCAAGAGACATCTACCAATATCGAACATAGACCTTATTTTGAGGAAGAGATATCTTAGTATGGACGCTGGAGAACAACATTTATTGTAGTGAAACACTGTGGGAATAACGGAAGATAATAGTAGCATTTGAGATGTGGTGCTACAGACGAATGTCGAAGATTAGGTGGACTGATAAAGTAAGGAATGAGGAGGTTCTGCGTGGGATCAGAGAGGAAAGGGATATATGGAAAACACTGATGAGGAGAAGGGACGGAATGATAGGACATCTGTTAAGACATCGGGGAATAACTTACGTGGTACTAGAGTGAGCTGTAGCGGGTAAAAACAATAGAGAAAGACTGATTGGAATACATTAGGCAAGTAAAGGAAGACGTAGGTTGCAAGTGCTACTCTGAGGTGAAGATTTTGGCACAGGAGACTGATGACTATAATGACTAAAAAAATGCATGTCTGAAAGAATAGACATGGTGACAATCCACAGCTTTATGTTTTACCTGTTCGTGCAAGCTCCCTGAGTCCACCCAAAACCCCACACATCACTCTGTCTGCACCATTATATCATAGTGTAGTACATCATCACCTATCATCACCTAATGCTCGCAACACTACTTGTTTTCCTGCGGAAGGGAGAATCAGACAACTAGAAATCCAGACGAGTTTTGTTATCGTCACATGCCCGCATAGGCTTGCAATACTTGCACGCATGTCTGACAGACCCTGTTGGTGATCTATGGCTAAACGAAATAATTCGAAATTTTTATTTACTGACTGCAAAGTACTCTGAAAAGTTGTCGATTGTTAACAGTGTCTATTCCTTCAAACATGCAAGTAAGTATTACAAGCTTGGGTGGGGATATGACAATAACAACATTGGTTTCGAGTCTTTGTTGTCCATTCTCCCTGCAGCGGGAATGCAGGTACTGTTGCCAGCATTAGGTGATGAACTCAGTGGACAACAGTATAAGGGTACAGACTGTATACATATGAAATTTTGGGGCAGTCCGGGTAATGTGAACCGATATTTGAAGTGTTTGAAGCAAACAATGATATGTGTGAAATGTGGATTCGAGTCTTGATGCAGCCCAAATTTTCATATTTCACTATTGGGTAATAGATCCATGTCTAATATCGCTAATCTCATGGAATTCACACCCAGTGAATAAAAATTTCAAAAAGCTGGTTTCTCTTGCATGATCTAAATGTGTGTGTATTGACTTAGAAGGTCTCTGATTCAAATTTTTTCGAGACACTGATGTGGCTCAGAATGAGTGTAAAATTTGATTTGGTGAATAAAATGTGTGTGTCAGTAGGGGCTTACAAGCTCTTTGATCCCCCTATCTACAAGAGATACATGTGGTCTCAAATAGTTGGGACTTACAAGAAGACTTTTAATTCTTAAATAATACTGAAGGAGAGTCACATATCAATGTACACGATTATTTAAGTCTAAGATTTGGTACACAATTTTGACTAATAATTCTAACGCTTTAACATCTTAACCCCTATGATGTTATTCACTGAATTAGTGATGACAGAGGGGGCCAGCGGCTCTGCTACATGATGTAAGCAGACATCCAGCAGCAGCGTACGAAACGAAACCTCTTGTGGGTGTGTCGTCGCTGATGTCACGGCAAAGGCAGTGACTGTCTTTAGCTTGAGGTGCCATTATGAGGTACCAGCCGTAACCTGTGACCACACTCTTTGGACGACACACACACACACACACACATATATATATACATATATATATATATATATATATATATATATATATATATATATATATATCGAAGAGCCAAAGAAACTGGTACACCTGCCGAATATCGTGTAGGTCCCAGCGAGCACGCAGAATTGCCGCAGAACGACGTGGCATGGACTCGACTAATGTCTGCAGTAGTGCTGGAGGGAACTGACACCATGAATCCTACAGGACTGCCCATAGATCCGAGTCTTTATGTCTGGGGGCGGGGGGGGGGGGGGGGGGGGGTTGGTGGCCAGCGGAAGTGATTTAACTGAGAAGTGTGTTCCTGGAGCCACTCTGTAGCAATTCTGGACGTGTGGGGTGTCGCATTGTCCTCCTGGAATTTACAACATCCTCGGAATCCACAATGGGCATGAATGGAAGCAGGTGGTCGGACAGGATGCTCACGTACATGTCACCTGTCCGAGTCGTGTCTAGACGTATCACTGGTCCCATACCACTCTAACTCCTGTCACTCCACACCATTACAGAGCCTCCGCCAGCTTGAAGAGTCCCCTGCTGACATTCAAAGTCCATGGATTCATGAGGTTGTCTCCATACCCGTACACGTCCATCCGCTCGATACAATTTGAAACGAGGCTCGTCCGACCAGGCAACATGTTTTCTGTCATCAACAGTCCAAGATCGGTGTTGATAGGCCCAGGCGAGGCGTAAAGCTTTGTGACGTGCAATCATCAAGGGTACACAAGGTTCCGAAAGCCCATATCGACGATGTTTCGTTTTTTATTTTTTATTTTTTATTTTTTTTATTTTATTTATGTATTTATCTATTTTTGTTTAGGGCGCTCAACTGATAAGGTCATTCGCGCCCAGACACAAATGTTAGTGCACTAATAGCGTAGAAAAACGCAAGGGGGCAACATCAGAAAGCACTTACAAAGGCGCAGATAAACAAAATAAAAGAGTTAGATCTTTTGGGACAAGTCCGTCAATGTAATAAAACGAACGACACGAGCAGCTGCTCGAGCGTCATCAGCTAAAAGTTCCTGTAAGGTAGATGGCAGACAGAGGACAAGACGAGAGCGAATAAAACGGGGACAGGTCAATAAAACATGGCGCACCGTCAATGGATGACCGCAGGGGCACTGTGGGGCGGGGTCACCGGACAACAGGTAGCGGGGGCTAAATCGGCAGTGCCCAATCCGCAACCTGGCCAAAATGACCTCCTCTCGCCGGGAAGGCCGTGAGGAGGTCGTCCAAGCCGTCGGGATCGGTTTGATGGCCCTAAGCTTATTTTCATGGAGAGAGGACCAAGCTTCATGCCACAATGGTGCAACGCGCCGACAAAGAACCCCACTAACATCAGTTGATGGGACACAAAAGGAAGCTGTCCGAGGCAGGACGACAGCAGCCTTGGACGCAGCATCAGCAGCTTCGTTCCCAGGCCCACCAACGTGGCCAGGAATCCACAAAAAAAGGGACACGAGCGCCGGTATCAGCTAGCGACTGAAGGGACCGTTGAATTCATTGCACGAGAGGGTGGTCCGAATATGGGTCGTTGAATGATTCACGCGCTTACACTTGTTGATGGCCCAACATTGAAATCTGCAGCAATTGGCGTAAAGGTTGCACTTCTGTCACTTTGAAAGATTCTCTTCAGTCGTCGTTGGTCCCGTTCTTGCAGGATCTTACTTCGACGCAGCGATGTTGGAGATTTGACGTTTTACCGGATTCCTGATATTCACGATACACTCGTGAAATGGTCGTACGGGGAAATTTCCACTCCATCGCTACCTCGGAGATGCTGTGTCCCACTCAAATCTTGATAACCTGCAATCGGAGCAGCAGCAACCGATCTAACAACTCCGGTAGACACTTTTTGCCTTGTATAGGCGTTGGCAACGACAGCGCCATATTCTGCCTGTCTACATATCTCTGTAATTTAACACGCATGCCTATACCAGATTCTTTGGCGCTTCCGTATATATGCCACAGAGATGATGGCTTAAGTAGTTGGAAAATGTGATTGGGCTCGTAATAGTATAATATTTCCCTGTCCAGTCTCATTTCCATCTACGTATGCCACACAGTCACTGCCAGGCGGAGCCACGGATGGGAGATGTCAGTGAAGACAGGCCCTCAAGAGGTTCCACGTGCTGTGGCTACTGGAAGTCTGCTTACGTCAGAGCACAGCCCAGCCCCACTGTGTGATCTCCAACTAAGAGAGCACCATCAACATAGCTCAGATGCAGCAGCGCTACTGTTATTGTTTAGTGTATCAAAGTTTTAAGTATACACTGATATCTAAGTGTCCTTCAGTATTATTTAAATATGAAAAATGTTCTCGTGCTCTGAAACAGTAACAAATATATACTGTCATTCAACTTGGCGTGGAATGCATCTCAGTTAAGTGCTCTAAATTGTAAAATGATCTAACATTTTATGTGAGTTGCAGTAACCATTCCATCTACATCTACATAAGTACTCTGCAAGCCTGGCGGAGGGTACCCTGCACCACTACTTGTCATTTTCTTTCCTGTTCCACTCGCAAATGGAGCGAGGGAGAAACTGTTGTCTATATATTAGCTCTAATTTCTCGTGTCTTATCTTCATGGTCCTTACACCCAATGTACACTACTGGCCATTAAAATTGCTACACCACGAAGATGACGTGATACAGACGCGAAATTTAACCGACAGGAAGAATATACTGTGATATGCAAATGATTAGCATTTCAGAGCATTCGCACAAGGTTGGCGCCGGTGGCGACTCCTACAACGTGCTGACATGAGGAAAGTTTCCAACCGATTTCTCATACACAAACTGCAGTTGATCGGCATTGCCTGGTGAAACGTTGTTGTAATGCCTCGTGTAAGGAGGAGAAATGCGTACCATCACGTTTCCGACTTTGATAAAGGTCGGATTGTAGCCTATCGCGATTGCGGTTTATCGTATCGCGACATTGCTGCTCGCGTTGGTCGAGATCCAATGACTGTTAGCAGAATATGGAATCGGTGGGTTCAGGAGGGTAATACGGAACGCCGTGTTGGATCCCAATGGCCTCGTATCACTAGCAGTCGAGATGACAGGCATCTTATCCGCATGGCTGTCACGGATCGTGAAGAAACGTCTCGATTCCTGAGTCAACAGATGGGGACGTTTGCAAGACAACAACCATCTGCACGAACAGTTCGACGACGTCTGCAGCAGCATGGACTAGAAGCTCAGAGACCATGACTGCAGTTACCCTTGACGCTGCATGACAGACAGGAGCGCCTGCGATGGTGTACTCAACGACGAACCTGGGTGCTTTAATGGCAAAACGTCATTTTCTCGGATGAATCCAGGTTCTGTTTACAGCATCATGATGGTCACATCCGAGTTTGGCGACATCGCGGTGAACGCACATTGGAAGCGTGTATTCGTCATCACCACACTGGCGTATCACCCGGCGTGATGGTATGGGGTGCCATTGGTTACACGTGTCGGTCACCTCTTGTTCGCATTGACGGCACTTTGAACAGTGGACGTTACATTTCAGACGTGTTACGACCTGTGGCTGTACCCTTCATTCGATCCCTGCGAAACCCTACATTTCAGCAGGATAACACACGACCGCATGTTGCAGGTCCTGTACGGGCCTTTCTGGATACAGAAAATGTTCGACTGCTGTACACGCCATCCAAGCTCTGACTGACTCAGTACCCAGGCGGATCAAGGCCGTTATTACGGCCAGAGGTGGTTGTTCTGCGTACTGATTTCTCAGGATCTATGCACCCAAACTGCGTGAAAATGTAATCACATGTCATTTCTAGTATAATATATTTGTCCAATGAATATACGTTCATCATCTGCATTTCTTCCTGGTGTAGCAATTTTAATGGCCAGTAGTGTATATTGGCGGCAGTAAGAGTCGTTCGGCAGTCACCTTGAAATGCTGGTTCTCCTAAAATAAATCTGGGCCTCTTATGGCACAACAAATGCCTACAAGACTGTGTGCGCAGTGTGTTTTTCGTACACCAGAACAATCTATCTAATATATAAAGGGTGTTTGAGTTAACATGAGAAAACTAAATATCTCGAAAATGACACATCGGACGACAAAAATGTTCTAGGTGAAAGGTTACTACTAGCTACATCCTAACCACCCTACCTGCGTTGATGGGGTCAGCTTTGTATTTTTTAATGGAATGCCCCATTTTATTGAGTATTCGGATTGTACGCAAAAAAATACGCAGAGTTTACCAAATCATTGTTTACAATTCGTGGTAGATGGGGCTGTAACCGGTAAGTATCAAGTGTGCCTGTTTTTGCAGTTAAGAACTGACACATTTGATTCTACATTTCATTTACAACGTAAATGTAAACCTTTGTGTTTTAAAGATTGATATTGGTGTTCAAATGTTACCTGACTGTTATAGATGTGATTGTGCTGTAGAGATCATATGGCCAGACATTGATATGTCTGGCGAATAAGCTACTTGTGTGGTAATGTAGTTTTCTATTCCCTACAGGATTGATTGCGGTAACTCCGCAAGTCATAGGAGTGGCATCGGAAGTAGATAATACTGGACGCAAAGCATTTAACTTCCTGCCAGATAGTAGAGAACGGCTAAGTACGGAATATTTCAATCCGACAAGTGGACTATTTCGCCTACTCACCAGTCAGTTATCCGGCATATCTACGTCGGTTTGGGAGAAGGGCTACGCCTTCGTGCGGCTGTGGTGTACCGGAGGGTACTCGCGACCAAGTGGTTTACGGTAGCCCCCTACCCAACGATGTGGCAGCTGCGTTGAGGCAGCCATTACCGAACATCGTCACATTTACCTTGCTAAGACGTGGGGATACATTTCAAGTATTGAACGACCTAGCCAGCGAGTTATCACAGAAGGTTCTTCGAGAGTATCTGAGGGAGAATTGTGATTAACAGCAAACAGTGACATGTATTCCTAGTATACCAATCCCATACCGTCTGGGCGTGGACAGGTCGACCGCCGTTACGGTCGAAATCAACACCGACTCAAAGGAAGGCCTCGGCGCTTGTTGGTGACGTCACGTCAGCTAGGCAGGTCTGTTGCAGGCATAATCATAATGGTGGTGTCTCCCTCTCTGACACAGGAAAATGTGAAACTATTGGCGATAGTTGACCAACACACATTGTTCTGAGAGATTTCTGCAATCTATTAATTGTGCAATTCATTACACTTCTTAACAAATAGTGTACTCCTGAACTTAAATTTGCACCTGTTTTAAAGATTGACACACAAAAATAACTTCATGGTCCAACAGCAACAGAATTCGTGCTTCTTTACCTTATTTGTAAATCCGAGGAAGTTACGTTTGTACTGGGTTGCTTTTACAAGGAACTGTGAACATATTGGTGCTCTTCTTTAGGTATCTTGGTTGACTGTGGGGTGAGGAGCACTGAATGTTAATGAAATACCTTGCGATTGTACACGTTGGGGGAGGAGGTGGGGGACAGAAGAAGAGGCAAAAGAGAGATACTTGTTTTATCAAATAATTTTTTTTTATCTTATAAAGTTTCTGCTTTCAGTTGCAGCAGGGGATTATTTATCTTATCTAATGTGCATGTTTAAAAAGTTTAAGCTCAGCAGTATTTTCCATGTATGAAGCTATTTTGTTTCCTGTTTAGAATTCCTTTCGTTGAAAACGACTGTAATCTAATGACTAGCAACAGTTGGACATTTACACATGTAAATTAGTTCACATTTCCAGTGACGATGTCAAAAGAAAATAAATAAATAAATAAATAAATAAAAGAAACGAGTTCATTGTAAGGGTGTTGGGGTATGTTTCGATAGCAAAATGGGTCAAGTAAATATAGTTACTTGAATGTAAAATTTCCGAAGCCTGCAATGGGGCAAAGCAGCTTCTCATATTGATCTACGTTTGTTTCGACAGTATTCAGTAATACAGAACTATAATCTTCATTTGTAGCTTTACGATGGTAAGAACATCTTTCATCTAAATAAAACTGCAGAATCCAAAACAATACCAAACATTTTGTCCAAAATGCCTGCAACAAACCTGGCGTTCGCCGTGCCTAGCTGACGTGACGTCACCAACAAGCGCCGAAGCCTTCCTTTGAGTCGGTGTTGCGAAATCCGCCACGTCCTGAATTAGGGGGAGGAGAGTACAACAATACCGGACTCGATAAATGCACCTGATTGGACGTAGATTAGGTTTTATGGTGATAGTAGAACTTAGATATATGTTAGTAGTTAGCAGAAACCGGCAGCGAATATTGAAGACATCTTGGGCCAGCCCAGTGCCAGGGCACGCTCACTGGGACTAGCTCGGTGGGCAACAGGTTTATACCTGACCGGCACACCTGTAACGCTGCAGGTAGTGTAGAGTTTTAGTTATGGTACCTTCATTAAAATTGTAGTAGGTTCATGTCAGTGATAATTTACCTTGACCATTGTGGTTAGATCACCAGCACCACTTGTAGTTTAATGTAAATTAGCTGCAGCATTTAATCTTAAGAGTATTAAGACCCGCTAATTGCATTAGGTAGTGGGTTATCAGGTACGATAAAAGATTATGTATTAAGCCATCGGACTACTTGGTTAAGGTGGCTGCTCTCAAGCGCCGCCATCAGGGAGACTGATTTCGGCGTTTCCGTCCAACTGTCGTAGCTATCACGACGGACGTTATGCAGCTGCCGCCGGAATATTCTCCACAACCATTGCATTAAGGTAAAATGTCCGTAAAATGTAAGTGAAAGGCGCGTCTGCAATGGAGAAATCAAGAGCCCCAATGGTGACAGGCAAGGCGACGCACCGAAATCCAGCATCCTAATGGTCATAGGTAAGAGGACTTGCCCAAATCAAGCATCTCGATGGGAACAGAAAAGTGTCACATCCACAACGTTTCTTCGAATGATGCATCGTTTTCGAGACACTTACTAGGTACCCCTTGAGTGTGATGTCGAAAGTTCAATCTTTAGTAAGTCTCATTTAAAAGTGTGGTTTTAACAAGTGTGACAGGAGACGTATTAGCTGATGACGACTCACCATCTGCATCAGGAGCACGACAGATGATGAGTGTCAGGGAGCTGCAGAGATCAACCTTCTACGGGGCGTATGTACGAGGGTCACTCCAAAAGAAATGCACACTATTTTTGTAAAAATACAGTTTTCATTCTGCATGTGTGAAAGTTTTACAGTGTGTAGATACATACTTCACACTTGTTTTCAAACTTAGTTCAACCCGTTCCCGTGAGTGGCGCCGTCACAGCATGTCTTCAAGATGGCTGCTACACTTGACGTTCGTCAGAAGCAACGTCCTGTCATAGAATTCCTGTGCTGTGAAAACGAGACATTTGGAAACATCCCCAAGAGGTTGAAAGAGGTGTATGGAGATGCTGCTGTCGATCGCAGTACAGTTAGTCGGTGGGCAAGCGGGTTACATGATGAAAGCGGGCACGGCAATATTGAGGATTGTCCTCGCAGCGGCAGGCCTCGTACTGCACACATTCCAGACAATGTGCAGAGCGTTAACGAATTGGTGACTGCTGACAGACGCGTCACAGTGAACGGATTGTCACGCTGCGTTGAGATATGGGAAGGATGTGTTTGCAGAATACTGAAAGTGTTGGCGTTAAAAAAGGTTTGTGCCAGGTGGGTTCCCAGGATGTTGACAGTGGCTCACAGAGAAACAAGAAATACGGTATGCAGCGAACTTTTGGAACAATACGCGAATGGTGGAGATGAATTTCTTGGAAGAATTGCGACAGGTGATGAAACATGGCTCCATCATTTTTCACCAGAGACGAAGAGGCAATCAATGGAGTGGCATCATGCAAATTCACCCAAGAAAAAAATTCAAAACCACACCTTCTGCTGGAGAACTTATGGCTACGGTGTTTTTAGATTCCGAAGGACTCTTGCTTGTTGACATCATGCCAAGTAGAACCACCATAAATTCTGATGCATATGTGATGACACTGAAGAAACTTCAAGCTCGACTGACTCGTGTTCGACCACATCGGCAAAAGCAGGATGTTTTGCTGTTGCACGACAATGCACGGCCACATGTCTGTCAAAAAACCATGGAAGCGATCACAAAACTCAGATGGGTAACACTGAAACACCCGCCTTACAGTCCTGACTTGGCTCCTTGTGACTATAATGTCTTTGGGAAACTGAAAGACACTCTTCGTGGAACAAGGTTTGAAGATGATGACTCCCTTGTGGACGCTGCCAAACAGTGGCTCCAACAGGTTGGTCCAGAATGTTACCGAGCGGGTATACAGACGCTGGTTACAAGATGGCGTAAGGCAGTTGAGAGGGATGGAAATTATGTGGAGAAATGAAAATATTGTTCCTTATGGGTGTATCTACACACTGTAAAACTTTCAAACATGTAGAATAAAAGATGAATTTAAAAAAAAGTAGTGCGCATTTCTTTAGGAGTGACCCTCGTATTATGTTTCACGAAATGCATATGGCCGACATTCAAGACAAACCATTAACTTGCAACATGAACACCGAATGAAAAATGGCGCGCCACAGTGATCACAACGGTTCGCACCATCAAGATCGAAGGCGGATTCCTTGGGAGTCACAAACTGTGCAGCTAGTTCAACTAGGCATCCACTCATAAACAATACATATAGAATCATATTGGTGTTAACAGGGTGATGAGAGCTAATGGAAGGTAATGGCACGCAACCGCATGAGAAACAGGCTGTCATTATCTCAAGTTAAAACAAACCACTTGCATATAGCTGTGTGTGTGTGTGTGTGTGTGTGTGTGTGTGTGTGTGTGTGTGTGCGCGTGCGCGCTTCCCTCTCTCTCAAGGCTCCCCTGCATTTAGGCAACCCAGGTGTGTGGCGTTTGGCCACGGCATTATGATGATACGGCACCCAGCTTACAGACTATGAACAGGGTACCCCGTAGCACTCTTAGTTTCATTCCAATCGAAACTTAAAATTTCATAGCTACATCATATGGTTTCTGTTCCTTGTATTACGTGGGCGTTGGTATCGTAGAGACTAGATCTGAGACGTTTTTCATGGACTCTCCTGCAGCTAACTTCGTCTTTCTCCACTCTGTCATGACAAATACCAGTCTCTTTAATCTACAGGACGATATTCTTCCCTGTCTGAACGGAAAATGTATCTTATCAGGCCTGAGGACGGATTTCTGTATCCTAAACAAACCCACACGTAAGTAGAATGAAGGCTTTCACGACCGGGTGACATGGCTGTTGATATACTTTCCGGGATGTGAGGTCGTGGTCCAAGAACTTTTCTGCTCCTTACGTCTCGTCCAGAACTGCGCTGGACTTCCTCAGAGGCGCTGCTCCGCTGAGCCCGGTCGGCAAGACTCAGCGGAGCAGCGCCTCTGAGGAAGTCCAGCGCAGTTCTGGACGAAACGTAAGGAGCAGAAAAGTTCTTGGACCACGACCTCACATCCCGGAAAGTATATCAACAGCCACACGTAAGTGCTTCGCTACCCTAGTATGTGCTTCCTGTGAGTAAACACGTTGGCTTATTTTGGAGAAGCCAACAGTTATTCATCCGACAGTAGAGAGCGAGAAACCTGCATTCAAGATCGTATCAGAATCGACTGAGTCTCTGGTTTAAGCCTTCCGCTTGGCTCGGCTCCAAATTAGAGCACCGCGACAGGTTCTGAGAAGAATGCTGCAAGACGCTGGCTCTGCTTCTACGCTGACTGCTAGGCCAGCTGTCATCACGAAAGCCCCTAGGAACCAAGAATGGCCCCTGAACCCAGGCGGAAGGCGTCGTTCGGGTCGACATGAACGTCCAGTGTAGTTAGGTGCAACCAGTGTCCTCAGTGGTCGGCGTCAGATCCTTCACCATTTCTCCAACGAGCCCCCAGGCAAGCAATAGAGTGGTCGCTGTCGTTCTTCCTCGATCCGCCAACTACTTCCCTAAGGTGCTTCATCATCTACCCAAAGTTGAAGCTCTCGATGACAGGGAGTCCCATGCTCTCATCTAGACCTGACCTGACAGGAAAATAGACCCCATTCCCAAACGACGAGGTGTCCCGTGCTTGCTCAGATGTTCTTAAAGCAGTAGGCACTATTTCAAACTTGTTCCTGAGTCAGCCGTGTTGCCAGTACACACTTACGCTTTCCACCCAGAGATTTGACACACCCCCACTCTTGGCCATTAACAGTCAGGAGAACGTCAGCCTGCCTGGATGCGTCACTCAGAAGCCGCAAGTCATCGGCGATCCCAGGTAGCGCCTTCGGCACCAGAAGTATCAGAGCATTCTTCACAATTGCCCCATGCACATCACAGCTCAGAGCAGGGAGTCTGAAATCTGTCGACTGTGGCCAACAAAGCTTCCAGCCGTTTCCAGGCAACAGCCAAATCCCCCTGCATCTGTACAACATAAGGGCAGTCTATATCCTTCGTCAATCAGTGTTCATCCATATCACAAGGAATAATGCAGTAGCTCCAGTAGTCACTGGAAGCAATCTAAGTACTGAAACTTCCTGGCAGATTAAAACTGTGTGCCCGACCGAGACTCGAACTCGGGACCTTTGCCTTTCGCGGTCAAGTGCTCTACCGAAGCACGACTCACGCCCGGTCTCACAGCTTTACTTCTGCTCGAACTCGGGACCTTTGCCTTTCGTGGGCAAGTGCTCTACCATCTGAGCTACCGAAGCACGACTCACGCCCGGTCTCACAGCTTTACTTCTGTTCGAACTCGGGACCTTTGCCTTTCGCGGGCAAGTGCTCTACCATCTGAGCTACCGAAGCACGACTCACGCCCGGTCTCACAGCTTTACTTCTGTTCGAACTCGGGACCTTTGCCTTTCGCGGGCAAGTGCTCTACCATCTGAGCTACCGAAGCACGACTCACGCCCGGTCTCACAGCTTTACTTCTGTAAGTACTGTTGCTGAGATGGTTCTGGTTATTACCATACTACAATTTAAGTTCACGTGAAAATAAACGTCAAAAAATACGCAGACGTCAAAAAATACTTGAGTAGCCCAGTTAAATACCCATTCTTTTCACTTCTTTAAACCTGAAATTTGTGGTAAGTTCTATGGGACCAAATTTCTGAAACCATCGCTCCCTGAGCTTACGCTCTACTTAATCTAGCTTAAACTAACTTAAACTAAGAACAACACACAGACCCCTGCCCGAGGGAGGACTCGAACCTCGAACGGGGGAGCCGGGCGAACCGTGACAAGTCGCCTCAGACCGCAGGGCTACCCCGCGCGGCCTTCACTTCTTGGAGAAGGCATGTGAACCAGAGCTAAACTAAGGACCGTGTGTAAACAGAAACTTATGCTGCTGGTACTGATGCATCTGCAGCTTTTAGTTTGTGGTTAATTTAATTTATTCTACTCAAAACTCACTATGCAGCAATGGCTCAAAATTACTAAATCGAAAATTAGTGTTTAAGCAAACTGACTGTTTACAAGTGTTTTTGTTCACGAGACTTCCTAGCAAATTAAAGTTGTTTGCCGAACCGAGATTTGAACCCAGAGCCCCATCTTCATAAACAGTTCAAATCAAATGGTTGAAATGGCTCTGAGCTCTATGGGACTTAACATCTGAGGTCATCAGTCCCCTAGAACTTAGAACTACTTAAACCTAACTAATCTAAGGACATCACACACATCCATGCCCGAGGCAGAATTCGAACCTGTGACTTTAGTGGTCGCGCGGTTCCAGACTGGAGCGCCTAGAACCGCTCGGCCTCTACGGCAGGCAGCGGCCGGCTTATAAACAGTTGTCTTACCCACAAAGCTATCCAGTCATAACTCACAATCCGTCTTCACGGCTTCTGTGAAGCTTGCAAAGTTTGAGACGGGTTTCAAGTAGTTCAGTCGAATATTTTGCACGCTGCTGTCGATTCACTGGTGGGCTTTTAAACAGTCCTTTTCTAAGCTTGAAAATGGTGACTGATCTCAACGTGATCATTAGCGGTTTCAACGTTTGTTCCTCCAAAGGTCGCTAGTAACAGACTTAAGAGCCCTTTCTGAGTTATGAGTGTACTTGTTAACGATGACGGGCTGCTTAATATGTAATTTCACATCATGTTACACGTTTCCACAGAGCTACCTCAAGTGATAATATTTTTCCTGACATTCGGGCAGTAAGACACATCGCCATACAAATGCCGTAATTACACACGGGTCAGGTCAGTCTCTAAGAATTGTGAAGATTGTTTCTTAGGTATGTAATCTAGATTTGTGCAGAGGTCAGGTAAGTAACCCATTCTCCAGGTTTCATTCGGTAAAACACGTTTTTGTTGTAGCTGAACCATTAGTATCAGTTACTGGTATTTCATTCGTAGTTTCAGAACGAGGATCATTCCAAAACTAAAGCATTTTTGTCACTTTGAATGTCCAAGGCCGATTGAGTTGTAATGTTTTAGTACTGATCTTCCTGCTAGTGTCTGTAAATTTTATTGAGTCGGGATAGATAGTAGCAGCAAAGGAACGTCAAAAATGGCGTCTGCCACACAGGTGCGGATAAAACAGAACTGAGTTAACTGACTGTTCTTTGGTAGCATATTTTACACTTTATGAATGAAACACACGTAACACCTGTGTAACATTCTACACAATTTGTTACCGTACAACAAGCGTTCAGCTGTTAACCCATTATCAGGTGCAAAGATAAATATGTGTGGTTACAAATTTTGTGAGAGCAAAGATTTTAAACTAAGAGCATGCAACGAGTCTCTCAGTTGACTGTCAAATACGACAGTTGTTAATGTTTAATATAAAACTGAAGTGAAAACAACTAACGTTATAACATAGAATTATTTAGTGTAGATAAAATATATGAGGCCTTGAGTTAATGGACTACAAAATTACAGCAATAGTTCAGAGAAATAAATTAAACAGAGCAAGACAGAGCAAATTTTGGAGACATGGTTGATACATCATGCTTATCCATTACGGATATTTTATAATCGTGACTGTATGTTGAATGTAAATAAATTATACAGAACTGCAACCAGTCACTTTTTTGGAATAGTTATGTTTTATTCAATGAACCGGTTTTCGAACCTCTTCAGGTTCATCTTCAGATGGTTTCAGGAAGTTACATCATTACTGCTAGCATAATGCTGGGTGCTGCCTCTGTGACAAAAAAATGGGTCACTCTTTAATGTATCGTCGTGACTATAGCTTATCTGTCGATATGGATGTAAATTTAGTTTTTACTTACTGCGAAAGTATAGATGGACACTAATCGAAAAAAAGCCGCCTATACTGCCGCAGTAAGTAAAAACTAAATTTACATCCACATCGACAGATAAGCTATAGTCATGGCGATACATTAAAGTGTGACCCATCTATTTGTCGTAGAGCCAGCACCCAGAATTATGCTAGCAGTAATGATGTAACTTCCTCAAACCATCTGAAGATGAACCTGAAAAGGTTCGAAAACCTGTTCATTGAATAAAACATAATTATTCAAAAAAAGTGACTGGTTGCAGTTCGGTATAACTTATTTACATGGTTGAAAGATATTACTGAATAAAATAGTATTGTTCTAAACGAGTATAATATTATAGGTGAGATACGTCGTGAGAATAAATAGGCAAGTGGAAAACAACGCCCGCATCTCGTGGTCGTGCGGTAGCGTTCTCGCTTCCCACGCCAGGGTTCCCGGGTTCGATTCCCGGCGGGGTCAGGGATTTTCTCTGCCTCGTGATGGCTGGGTGTTGTGTGCTGTCCTTAGGTTAGTTAGGTTTAAGTAGTTCTAAGTTCTAGGGGACTGATGACCATAGATGTTAAGTCCCATAGTGCTCAGAGCCATTTTTGTGGAAAACAAAGGTAATTATAAAAAGTAAAACTGTAGCGCAAGTGAAACCACAATCCTGAAACAAAGTAAAACCTGGACGTACTTGTATAATAGTCTGAATGGAATTATTTGTAGGATATGCAGTTACCAGCGATGAAGAAGGGAACTGTATGTGACTGTTCAGTTACAAGTACCACAACCATAAGCTTACTTTATTTCAAGATAGAGCAGAGCGAGCAGTGAAGAAATAGTAAAATGTCTTAATCAGTTTGAATAAATGCGGAAATATTATAGGTACAATGGTTTGCACTGTTCTGCTGAAGGATGCAAGAATTGTTTTTTTATGCTACCTTATACTAGTCAAATATTTAACGGCAGTGAAAACCTCTTGAAAATACAGGTACAGTGTTATAATGGTGGTAATGCTGGCCGAGAAATTTTTCGCAAAATTATCCGAACAATGCGCCAAAAGAGATTGGTTGGTTTGTTGATTTGGAGGAGGCGACCAAACAGCGAGGTCATCGGTCCCATTGGTGTAGGGAAGGATCGGGAAGAAGTCGACCGTTACCTATCAAAGGAACCATACCGGAATTTACCCGAACCGATTTAGGGAAATCACGGAAAACTTAAAGTAAGATGGCCGGACGCGGGTTTGCACCATCGTCCTCCCGAATGCGAGTCCACAACGCCACCTCGCTCGGTGCCGAAAGAGAAAGGGCAGGCGTTTGGAATACACTGTTGCGATGTAAATACTGCGAAATGTTGCTCTTTTGCCAAGCTTACACTTCAAAGGGTTTAACACGTAAAAAAAAAGACCCAGTCCTCTAACATATGGACGGTTCAGCAAATGAAAAGGGCTGCATGTTTGAGGTGGCTCACCCTGTTTAGCCTTCTCGATAAAAATAAACAACAGCGGCGTCTTCATAAAATGTATTTGACTGACTCAAAAGGAAAAGAAAGACTATAATTGAAAAAAAAAAAGTTCAAATGTGTGTGAAATCTTACGGGACTTAACTGCTAAGGTCATCAGTCCCTAAGCTTACACACTACTTAACTTAAATTACCATAAGGACTCGAACCTCCGCCGGGACCAGCCGCACAGTCCATGGCTGCAGCGCCCTAGACTGCTCGGCTAATCCCACGCGGCGACTGTAATTACAGTAAATTAAGTATAATGTATATTTATAGAACTCTATATATTTCACTCCATTTCATGAGATAAATAATAAGTTCAATGTACTATTCACCTGTCATACTCCTGAAGCGAGACCTTTTTACTGGTTCTGAGCTAGAACTACATTTATTTTTCGTACACTGCTGGGGCTTGCCATTAATACCGCACGTGCACCTGTTGCATTCAACCATGAGCGTTGTACCGGGCACACATGGCTTGATTCCTGCAACAGTGGAGAAAGTATTACATGTTGTAATTAGATAAGCCTTACGAGTTTAATCAACACAGTTAGCAATAGGCAGTAGCACACAGTCTAGTCACATTACTGTGCCAATGGCCTATGTTCGACGTCAACGTGCAATATCTCCTCACAGACTATAAGTGGCAGCACTAGCATGAAGGGTATATAAATCACGAAGCGGGATGCGGAAAACAGTGCAGTCATTGTCGATATGTGAAAACGGAGCTATTTATCTGACGCCCAAAATGTCATGATCGTTGGTTTTCTGGCCATAGGGCGGCAGAATTTCCGAAACGGCTAAGACTCTGAACTATTCCTGTGCCTCAATGGTTAAAGTACACCAAACATGGCGAAATGGGGGACGAGGAAACTGGTGCACAGAGTTCCATAGATGACAAGGGTGGACGATTGCTGCTGAAATGGCTACTGGTGAACATGTAACACCATAGCACTACTGCTCTACTGATTTATTTTGCCTTTTGTTTTATTTAATGTTTTATTGTTGAGTTTCTGTAAATGTTGTTGGATTGAATCCATACCATGAGAGGGTTTATTCTTTTTTCTGTCAAAAACTTTGATGTCTGTTAGAATGTGGGAAGTGTGACCTATGTAATACGTACGATATGAGCAAATGATATGTTTGTCTTTCTCACTTAATGTCTTTGGTTATCTTTGAGATTGAATAATTTTGTTTAAATAATTTTTTGTAGAAATGTCAATATGTGCAAATGTTCTGTTTTATTTAATACGTTTGGTTGGTGTTATGTAAACTGCTGATCCTCACTTAGGGTTCTAAGTTCTTTAGTATGTAAAATGTGTTGTGGTTCCCCTCGGGAACGAAACTGTGTAGCGCCCGCGCAAATTTTGGTTGGCCTAGGTAGAAAAGGAGGAACAAAGAGTCAGTCGGGGACGAGCTACCAAACTGTGAACTGCCCATGTCAAAGTTTTATATTGTGCTGGTTCCAAGAGAGGCTTTTTCTGACGCTTTACAATGCCTCGGATGGATGGATAAATAGCTGGAACTATTCTGAAATTGGTGTCTATCATCGCCACGAAGAAATGACAGAGTCCAGCAATTCTACCTGCAAATCCACCTACCAACATGCATTCGCTACCACGTTGCGCAGTCACTAGAAAGGAACCAAGAAGTAAAATGAAGGATTAGCTCATTGGATGTTTTAGTGTGCGGAAATATAAGGTAACTTATACTCGAACTCTTATACCTACATTTTTATCCCTCTGTCACATTTCCACTTAGGGTCCTTCCCATGCTAAAGTGATTACCGAGTGTCCTTATTGAAAGAACATTAAAGCCTAGTGTTTTAACTAATTAATGCCTCTTGAACATAGTAAAAAGAAAGTTAAAGTTAATGTGGCAAGAGAGTGAGCTAAAGTACATGATGCTTGATGAAAATAATTTTTCTATTAAAACTGCTTATTAATAAGTTGTTGCCAACTTCAAAATTAAAAGGTATTAAAACTGAGGCTTGTAAAGTTTTGCTTAGTAAATGATCACATTGCTGCTTGTTGTAAATCGCAAAAGGTGAGTCAATTTCTTACAGATATGTCAAATTGTGTTCTACTGCAGTAAGAGTTGAGAACTAATACTGTTGAAGGTTACATGTTCATACTTGTTAAGGGCTTATTTCTTTAGTGTATTAAAAGTGTGTTTAGTATGCTCTGCTACAGTGGTCAAGATTAAGGGCCCCCCTCCACTGAAAGTAGTTCAAATGCACAAAGTTAATTATAGCAAATTTCAATTACTCTTGCTATTCATGCGAAATTCTGTACAATATTGGGTTCCTATTGTGTATTAAAAGTGCATATTAATGTTGCAACAGGATCCATAGTTTGTTTATTGTGCTCATGCTACATAACGATTAATAGAAAGACAACTATCTATGAAAACAGTAACTTCTTTATTCAAAAGACAGTGAGAAGTAATCTGTTAGTGAATTCTATTTAATTTTCATTCTAAATAAAAAGGTGTTTAGTAGTGAGAGACTTAATCTATGCACAGTAGCTACTTTTGCTGTACAACATATCTATATTTCATGTCAGATAGGAATATGTTTGAAAAGTAATATTGAACCTATGTCCAATTTTTGGTTCTAAAGTGCACTGTAATAGTAATATTATTGAAACCACTCAGTTTGACTAAGCCCTGAAGATAGTAGTGTGTATCGTTTCTGTTATATTTATGCAAATAGTTTGTTCTGGTCTTGCTGTCAACTCCAAACTTAACGTTAACATATGCAGGTGCCAGAGTTCATTGCACTCGCGTGTGGCAAAATATAGGTTGTGTTTGTCCGTTAAAGTTACTCATAACTTTAAATGCGAACATTTTTAGGTTAGGCTTTAGCGTGACTGTTACTGACATTAAAAGAAACAACAAGTTTACTGTTACCAGTCCTTTACAACAGACAACAAGATTGGACAGAATTTACCCCACTTCATCACGCAGGTGTGTACAAAATTGAATGTTTGGACTGTGACTGTTTCTACATAGGCCAGACAATAGATCATTTGAGATTAGGTTCAAGGAACACATGGCAGCACTAAAAAACAAAAAATACCACACATCAGCAATAGCTACCCACCTGCATGAAACAAAACACCATGTTAACAACACAAGTATTAGCATCCTACACATCCAGCCAAAAGGCAGACAACTAGACCTCCTTGAAACACTCCAAATATACAAACACCAAATGAAACAACCAGAATCCATCTTAAATGACAAAAATGATAATATTTACAATAGTATCATCTCTGTTTTCAGCAACTGCCTGCACTCTTAAAAATGCGCACACACACACACACACACACACACACACACACACACACACACACACACACACACCCTAATATTTACCATAAATATTGACAGCCGCAAAGAGTACAAGAGATTGACCTCATTCACAGATAATTCATCACACCAACAGCTTGTACCCCTTGTCAGCTTAAAACTGTATGTACATCAACTACTGGCACAAATGTATATCTATCTGCATATTTTATAGCAGTAACGAATGTATTACCCCAACCTTTAGGCAGCTAACATACGCAACATGTAATCTTAAGACTCCTTGCCATGTAAATGTTTGCTCTCATATAATCAATCTTTCCTCTCTCTCTCTCTCTCTCTCTCTCTCTCTCTCTCTCTCACACACACACACAACCACACACACACTTTCTCTCTCTCTTCCTCTCCTTCTGCCTCCAGCCTCTCACATCTGTTTATTAATTCCAATCAAAGAGTGTCATCTATGTATGATTTTACTGCTGTAGCCAATATGATCATTGTAATTCAAGTCTTAACATTTCACCTAACTGTTATTAACAAGTATGAAGTTTAAGTCATTTTAACATTTCACCTGATTGTATAAACGAGTACGAATGTTTAGCTGTTTTAACTTGTCAAAACTGGATTTATATACCACCTGAAGTACACACACATATATTCGACACCTCAAAACAAACACCTCCAAATGCTTTAAACAATTATTCTATAATAATGTATATTCTTTGTAATTTGCGATTATGTCTTCTCTTCTGCTATACGAACCTTGCACCCAGCTGATTCCAGACGCCGTATTTGTTTACGAACGTGGCAGTATACATGTGATGTGTTACGACAGCAGAAGGAACCTGTGACCACTGGAGGTACTCTAGTTTACTTATTTAATGTTTACCATTAGATATCAGTTTAATTTTTTGTCAGAAGTAATCCTAAACCATATTCTGAAATAGTGTCTTGTTTCTCCACTAGGCAGTACCACAATTTCCTCCAAAAATCGTAACACAACACACACACAAATGTAATACTAACTAAATGTAACTAATGTAAATCCACCCGATGATTGAGGTTTAAACCTTCAAAACGTGTCGTGGAAATAAATAAAACGGTAAGTGGTAATAGTAAACTTGTTGTTTCATTTACTCGTAACTACTTTCTTAAACAAGAATGTTAATCATTCTCATGCCTAATTAGGGTGGCGACCTTTTTTTTTATTCTTTGAACAGTTTGGATAAGTAAATTATTGTTTGTTACTGTTTGAATATTTAAGTAATTCTGACTTTCACTGCCGATAAGCCACCTCTGTTAGGTACAACACGGTCGAGATAACAAAATTCCTCTCAGAGGGTAACACTGCTCTGTTGCGTTATACCATAATTACTTTAACAAGATAGTTTTATTTCAAGACCTGCCACCAACTTTGACGTTACTATATAGTAGTAGCGGAAAGTAGTGTTATAAACAGATATGCAGCTGTTGAGCAACTGACCGCCCAGACGAAACAAGGGACTCACAACAGTGTCTCCTAATAGATCGTTAAGCTATCGTTCTTGCGTATGGGTGCCCACAGCTGGTACCTTGTTCATGCACTCATTCTCTGTGGTGTGCGTACTGTAAGACCTTCGGAACACACACTATCAGATTATTTGACTTGTCGCTCTAACGAAGTAGGCCAGTGTTAGCAATATGTCTCGTGGTCTTATCGTGGCGTGTTTATCTTCTGCCGTTAGGTCAGACGATAGAACTGCCACTTGCACGCTTAGAGTAGCAGATTGACGGTGACCAACTTTAAACAGAACGTGATTAATTTTAACACACATTTATTAAAATAATAAAAATCGTAGATATTACGTAACTTGATTCTGGATGCTGTTTTCAACTGACAATCTGAAGTTCCTTTGGTCTTGATACTTGACAAAGTGTCTATACATTTCTCTTCATGGCTATGTACAGGAATATGATAATCTTATTAGGCGCAGACTGAAACTTGACTGCAGACTGGTACAAACAAATGCAGACTAGTGCAGACTGACGAATCGGAGGTCTGTACACTCGTTATAATACCTCGCGCGTTCAGGTACCACTGCGCGAGTGTGATCCGCGAGGAGAAAAGGTTCTACGTTAGCAGCAGTCTCATTGGCTGCGTTACATACTAATACTCCGATCGGCGGAAGCAGACTTTGGTCCGTCTCTAAGACATCGCCATCGCGTAGTGCGGAGACGGACGAGCGCTGCGCCTGCGCTGTTGTGCCTAGTGGGGCGCGCACTAGTGGGAAAGTTGTGTACGCGCTGACTACGCGGAACTATGTACACAACATTCTCACTGCTGTTCATCAGCGACGGCGGCTGGGATTTGCGTGCCAATACTGGAACAGGACGTCCACTGAATGGCGACAGGTGGCCTTTTCAGATTAAACGCGTTTTACTCTCCGTCGAACCAACGGCCGTACAATAGAGCAGGGCAGCATCGTGCCTGGTCCCGCGTTCGCCGCGCAGTGCCCGGGACACAGTGTGCTGCGGGAGCGGCACACGTGCTCCCGCTTGGTGGTCTCTCATAACAACGACAGCGACGGTGAAGGTGTTAGAAACATTGATAATTGTATGGAAGCTGCCGGGTGATCAAAAAGTCAGAATAAATTTGAAAACTTGATAAACCACGGAATAATGTAGATAGAGATGTAAAAATTTACACACATGCTTGGAATGACATGGGGTTTTATTAGAACCAAAAAAAAAGAAAACAAAGTTCACAAAATGTCTGACAGATGGCGCTGGACAGCAAGAGGTCAGTGACTGCTCATGACAATCGTGTATAAAAGGAGCTCTAATGAGAGAGGGAATCAGATGCGCCAGCAGTCGCAGCATGTTGACGTTACCTGAAAAGGTGCTTTTAGTGACACTGTATTATCAGAATGGGGAATGTGCTGGTTCAGTGTTACGATCCTGTCGCCATAGGAAGGGGATTCGAACGGGTAAAGGTCCGTTGACAAACGCAGCTGTGGCGAGAATGATTTCTAAGTTAGAAGCCACGGGTTGTTTAGACCAGGGGCCTCCAAACTTTTTAGTCCGCGGGCCACATTGACTCCTCCACGAAGTCATAAGGGTCAAGATGTACCTAGTGGGATTAAAGCACCCTACCACTCCACGATCACCGTAATGTAAGGCTAAAGGAAAGATTAAATCGAAGAAATCTAAGGTTGTGGGAATAGCTAGCACTGAAATGAATTACGATTTTCATTTAATTACATAATTTTGATTGATGGACGTACCTGACCGAAATTCTGGCGTATTTTACTCTGGCGAATTTCACCGACAAAAAAGTATATCACCGCATATTCTTCACGAAAGCGTCCTGCAAAGTTAACGAAATCTCAAAATCATTGTTAGCAACACTGTTACTGCAAGACGTAACAGAGGTAGAGTATGTCAACGCATTCTTATTTCAAGCGGCGCATCAATAAGTTTAGTTATGTAGTCTTATAACGAGCAGTAGAGCCAATGTCACGGTGTATTGGTCGCGATAGCCCTCGAAACTCAATTGTTGGCAGTGTAGGTACTACCTCAAATACACTCCTGGAAATGGAAAAAAGAACACATTGACACCGGTGTGTCAGACCCACCATACTTGCTCCGGACACTGCGAGAGGGCTGTACAAGCAATGATCACACGCACGGCACAGCGGACACACCAGGAACCGCGGTGTTGGCCGTCGAATGGCGCTAGCCGCGCAGCATTTGTGCACCGCCGCCGTCAGTGTCAGCCAGTTTGCCGTGGCATACGGAGCTCCATCGCAGTCTTTAACACTGGTAGCATGCCGCGACAGCGTGGACGTGAACCGTATGTGCAGTTGACGGACTTTGAGCGAGGGCGTATAGTGGGCATGCGGGAGGCCGGGTGGACGTACCGCCGAATTGCTCAACACGTGGGGCGTGAGGTCTCCACAGTACATCGATGTTGTCGCCAGTGGTCGGCGGAAGGTGCACGTGCGCGTCGACCTGGGACCGGACCGCAGCGACGCACGGATGCACGCCAAGACCGTAGGATCCTACGCAGTGCCGTAGGGGACCGCACCGCCACTTGCCAGCAAATTAGGGACACTGTTGCTCCTGGGGTATCGGCGAGGACCATTCGCAACCGTCTCCATGAAGCTGGGCTACGGTCCCGCACACCGTTAGGCCGTCTTCCGCTCACGCCCCAACATCGTGCAGCCCGCCTCCAGTGGTGTCGCGACAGGCGTGAATGGAGGGACGAATGGAGACGTGTCGTCTTCAGCGATGAGAGTCGCTTCTGCCTTGGTGCCAATGATGGTCGTATGCGTGTTTGGCGCCGTGCAGGTGAGCGCCACAATCAGGACTGCATACGACCGAGGCACACAGGGCCAACACCCGGCATCATGGTGTGGGGAGCGATCTCCTACACTGGCCGTACACCACTGGTGATCGTCGAGGGGACACTGAATAGTGCACGGTACATCCCAACCGTCATCGAACCCATCGTTCTACCATTCCTAGACCGGCAAGGGAACTTGCTGTTCCAACAGGACAATGCACGTCCGCATGTATCCCGTGCCACCCAACGTGCTCTAGAAGGTGTAAGTCAACTACCCTGGCTAGCAAGATCTCCGGATCTGTCCCCCATTGAGCATGTTTGGGACTGGATGAAGCGTCGTCTCACGCGGTCTGCACGTCCAGCACGAACGCTGGTCCAACTGAGGCGCCAGGTGGAAATGGCATGGCAAGCCGTTCCACAGGACTACATCCAGCATCTCTACGATCGTCTCCATTGGAGAATAGCAGCCTGCATTGCTGCGAAAGGTGGATATACACTGTACTAGTGCCGACATTGTGCATGCTCTGTTGCCTGTGTCTATGTGCCTGTGGTTCTGTCAGTGTGATAATGTGATGTATCTGACCCCAGGAATGTGTCAATAAAGTTTCCCCTTCCTGGGACAATGAATTCACGGTGTTCTTATTTCAATTTCGAGGAGTGTATTTGGCGGGCCGGATACGGGGGATGTCCGGCCAGCTAACGCGGGCCGGTTTGCCAGCTCTTGCGGGCCGGTTTCGGCCCGCGGGCCGTAGTTTGGAGACCCCTGTTTTACACGATAGACCCCGTAGTGGCCGACCGAGCACAAGGCGTAATGCAGCTGAGACAGTTCAGGAAGAAATGGAGACTGTAGCGGGTTCGTCTATGCACGGGGACGTCAGCGCTCGTGCAGTCGCACGTCGCACCGGCATTCCATACACTACTGTTTGGTTGGCACTGAGGCGTACCCTCCGATGCTATCCGTACAAAATCCATCGGCGTCATGAACTGTTACCTGGCGATTTAGTGAAGCGGGGGGCATTTGCGGTGTGGGCGTTTCAAAATATGGCGGAAGATGACGATTGGTTGAGTAACGTGTTGTGGACCGACGAAGCTCATTTCACGCTGCGAGGGTCTATCAACGCCCACAATTGCAGAATTTGGGCTACCAAAAATCCTACAACCGTCGTGGAAACTCCATTGCACGACGAGAAAGTCACGGTATGGGTTGGATTTACCAAATCTACTGTTATCGGGCCTTTTTTCTTCGAGGAAATGCGTGATTCTGGTTTTGTAGCTGCTACCGTGACGGGTGAGAGGTACGCTGATATGTTACAGAATCGCATCATCCCCAGCCTGGCTGATAAACACCTGCTGGAACATACGATGTTTATGGAGGATGGCACCCCACCCCATATTGCTAGACGCGTGATAGATCTCTTGCGCGCGTCGTTTGGTGATGATCGTGTACTCAGCCGCCACTTTCGTCATGCTTGGCCTCCCAGGTCCCCAGACCTCAGTCCGTGCGATTATTGGCTTTGGGGTTACCTGAAGTCGCAAGTGTATAGTGATCGATCGACATCTCTAGGGATGCTGAAAGACAACATCCGACGCCAATGCCTCACCATACCTCCGGACATGCTTTACAGTGCTGTTCACAACGTTATTCCTCGACTACAGCTATTGTTGAGGAACGATGGCGGACATATTGAGCATTTGCTGTAAAGAACATCATCTTTGCTTTGTCTTACTTTGTTATGCTAATTATTGCTATTCTGATCAGATGAAACGCCATCAGTAGGACATTTTTTGAAATTTTGTGGTTTTTTTTTTTTTTTTTTTTTTTTTTTTTTTTGCTCTAATAAACCATGTCATTCCAAGCATGTCTGTCAATTTGTACCTCTCGATATACATTATTCCATGATTTATTCAGTTTTCAGATTTATACTGACTTTTTGATCACCCGGTACATCTCAAAGGGTCTGCAGAATTGGACATGTCCTCATTTACCAAGCACCGATATAATAAAGAACAACCAAAGAAAATGAAAAAAAAAAATTGATGTTTCCAAGCTTACACAACATTCCACTGTACAGGGTGAACAAGGACAACGGAAAGAGCGATTGGTCTTAAAAGATTCAAGAATAAAAACTTGTCAGTGACCAACTCTGCCATTTCTTCAAGACTATGTACAAAGTAACTAAAGATATGCACAATTTCATTTGTGGAAAAATATTTGAAGTGATATCGAAAACTGATGCATCTCTCCTAGGAAGTTATAGTCCTCCATCTCAAGAACTCGAACGACTTCGGAATTGCGTCACAACAGGTACTTCACGACCACAAGTGTATCTTAATAGTCGAAAGCTAGTAGTACATCTTTGATACTTCTTCAGAACTCAGTGGACGTGCGTTCAATTACAGCTGCTGGATCTTACGCTCAACTCACGAATAGTAACAATAATTTCCCCATTTAATTTTTCAAAGTAACCTATGTCACTCTTGCTTATGTCCTTACTTCGAGAGAAATTAAGTAAAACTTAGTAATTAAAAATTAGTAAAATAGTAATTAAGTAATAATAGTAGTATTAATAGTAATACATAGTAATTAAGTAATAAAAATTCGTAAAATCGTATTTAAACTATAGTAATTAAAAATTAGGTGAAAATTACCTCAAGAAAACAACGAAGTTTTCTTAACTCGCATTTCTGGGCATTACACCGTTCAGAAAATACAGATTTCCGCAAAAGCTCGTAAACCTCGTGAAGTTGACTCAAGTCTGAACGCAATTAGTTCGTGAACTGATTATCAGAAAACTCTTGTCGTCTAAGCGTATTCGCCTTTAGTATTTCTCTTGCTCAAATATCCGCTTTTCCACTGTGATTTCTTCCGTTTTTAAGTGTTATACAGTGACAATAGTCATGCGACAACGATATGCAGATGTGTAGATGGCGGCAGTATCACGTATACCACGTATAAAAGGGTAGTGCATTTCCGTAGATGTCATTCGTACTCAGGTGAGGGATGTGGTAATGTTTCCCACCTCATTATGACACCACGATGGGAATTAATAGACTTTGAACACGGAATGGTAGTTGGAGCTAGAATCATGGGACATTCCATTTCGGAAATCGTTAGGGAATCTAATATTCCGAGATCCACAGTGTGAAGAGTACCAAGTTTGTCATTACCCCTCATCACGGCCAATGAATGGCCGGCGGGCTTTACTTAACGATCGAGAGCAGCGGCGTGTTCGTAGACTTGTCAGTGCTAACAGACAAGCTACACTGCGTAAAGTAACAGCAGAAATCAATGCGGGACGTACGAAGAGCGTATCTGTGGCGAAATGTGGCGCTAGTGGGCTCTGACAGCAGATAACTGACGCAAGCGTCTTGGTCTAAGAGCACGACATCGCCTGCAGCGCCGCTGTTGGGCTCGCGACCGTGTCGGTTGGGTGCTAAACGACTGGAAAACTGTAGCCTGGTCGGATGAGCCCCGATTTCAGCTGGTATAGGTTGATGGTAGAGTTCTAGTGTGGCGCAGACCCTACGAAGCCATAGACCCAAGTTGTCAACGAGACACTCTGCAAGCTGGTGGTGGCTCCACAACGGCAGGGCCCTTTTTACATGAAACGGACAGGGTCCTGTGGATGTTCGCCTACTTGGAGACAATTGGCAGCGATTCATAGACTTCATTTTCCCAAACGTCGATGGAATTTTTATGGATGGCAACGTGTCATGTCACTGGGCAACAAATGTTCGCGACTGGCTTTAAGAACATTGTGGGCACTTCGAACGAATGATTTAACCACCCAGATAGTCTGACATGAATCACATCGAAGATTTATGGGACATAACCGACAGGTCAGTTCGTGCACAAAATCCTGCACCGGCAACACTTTCGCAATTACGGACAGATATAGAGGCAGCATGGCTCAATATTTCTTCCAAATACTTGTTGAGTCCTTGTCATATAGCTGCACTAGATCGGGCAAAAGGAGATCCGACACGATATTAGTTACTATCTCATGACTTTTGTTGTTGTTGTTGTTGTTGTTGTGGTCTTCAGTCCTGAGACTGGTTTGATGCAGCTCTCCATGCTACTCTATCATGTGCAAGCTTCGTCATCTCCCAGTACCTACTGCAACCCACAACCTTCTGAATCTGTTTAGTGTATTCATCTCTCGGTCTCCCTCTACGAATTTTACCCTCCACGCTGCCCTCCAATACCAAATTTGTGATCCCTTGATGCCTCAGAACATGTCCTACCAACCGATCCCTTCTTCTGGTCAAGTTGTGCCACAAACTTCTCTTCTCCCCAATCCTATTCAATACCTCCTCATTAGTTACGTGATCTACCCACCTTATCTTCAGCATTCTTCTGTAGCACCACATTTCGAAAGCTTCTATTCTCTTCTTGTCCAAACTAGTTATCGTCCATGTTTCACTTCCATCAATGGCTACACTCCATACAAATACTTTCAGAAACGACTTCCTGACAGTTAAATCTATACTCGATGTTAACAAATTTCTCTTCTTGAGAAACGCTTTCCTTGCCATGGCCAGTCTACATTTTATATCCTCTCTACTTCGACCATCATCAGTTATTTTGCTCCCCAAATAGCAAAACTCCTCTACTACTTTAAGTGTCTCATTTCCTAATCTAATTCCCTCAGCAATACCCGACTTAATTCGACTACATTCCATTATCCTCGTTTTGCTTTTGTTGATGTTCATCTTATACCCTCCTTTCAAGACTTTTGTTACCTCAGTGTATAATAACATTAGTATGTCCTTTTCGACATCAGAATCTGACTCTGAACTAAGATTCATGGGTTCAGGATACCCTCACAAGGAAGAACTGCGTGACAATGGCTAAACTGTGTACCAATATGCGCACACACTTCGTCGTGGAGTATTTCTTTCGTTGCACTGCCCTACTGTGCCCTTTGTCGGCTGCGTCCAAATGTGCGCCTGGTCTCTCTCCTGTGCTTTGACATGTGTGCTGATAACTGGCTACTCGCGGACATTTCAAGCCGTCGTCCAAACTACCGGTTATGTGAATCAGAGTTGATCGTGCAGTGTACCCAATAGCACCCTACACCAAAACGCCAGGTGCTCTACCCATATGGTGATCACGATTGCAATTTGCAACGTTTGTTCTTCTAGGAGGCCCCAGACACCGATGTATGCGAGATGATGCTGTACACAGAAAAGAGACTTGTCCGAAAAGACAACGTGGTTTCACTCCACTATCTGTTGTCGCTGTGTCATTGAGCATTTCACGGCCAACACACCTTTCTCTGATGTTTTGGATTCTCAACTACCTTGGATGTCTGTTGCTCCTACAACTACTACAACCTGCTCTCCACATGACTCTCACAGATAGCTAAACCTAAACGCAACGTCAAAATTGAAATTTTCTGAATGCGTTCCTCGTCTTGATGGCCTTAGAACCAACTGCCAGTTTCTATTTCTCCACCCTCTCTCTCCGTGGCCTCTTCAATTCAGGTCTAGCACCTCTTGCACACTGCACATCTTTCCGCTGTCTGCTTTGCTGTAAGTTTATTTTTACAACATGTCCTGGAGTTCCAGAAAAGAACCTTGCTAGATGAGAATAGTGTAACTGAGACATCATATACAGGGTGTAATGGGTGTATGTGTACTGAAAACATTACATAAATATTTACTTCATTTGCAGACTAATAATTAAAGCTATTAGGAACAATATCTCTTTATGCTGGTTAGTACCTACAAGTACATGTGGCGAAAGCAAGCCATTAATTACCACCCGCTCACTTCCTTAAAAAAGCCTTGAAGGGTCGCCGATGCCTGCCGGACGAGGATGTGCAGAAGGCGGTCACGGACTTCTTCACTCAGCAGGACACGGTTTTTTTCCCAAAAGACTGTCTTTATCCTGCTACGCAGTTGGGATGATTGCCTCAGTGAGCACGGTGATTTTTTCTGGTTAGCATACCGATGCTGGACTGTGCGACCTTCGAATTGAAACTATTTGATCGCTCCTTTCACAATTCTAGCAGGTTCTCTTTTCTTCTTTATACCTGACTGATAGACATGGTTTATTGCTGGCATTATATCATCGTGATCAGATAAGCCATTTACTATGGAGCTAGATAGCATCTTTCTCATTATAGACGGTTGAATTTACACATAAATTGTTAATCGCAATTACGCTACATGTTATTGTTATTGGCTATGTTACAAAGGGGTCAAACCCTAGTTGGACATCAGTAACTCAATATTATACTGTTATCTCTACATACAAATTTTCTCAGTTATTCCTCCTAAGTATTCTAATTGCGTATAGAAGTTTAAAACATTTCAGGTTATCTTGTATGCTTTCAAGTCTATTACTGAAGTACACCACTCAAATTTGTATGAGCTATGACTTTATTCGACTTTACTTTGTATACATGGTGTCCCAGGAAGATTCGTCAATATTCAGGGAAATGACAGGAACGATCATTCGAAAAAAAATTCTAGTAAACATGGGTTCTAAACTACATACCTGAAGATCTGTGAGCACTTCCTCAACTTCGATACTGTGAAACAAATCTCTTCTGCCGCAGGCTCTTTGCTTTCTGTGTTTTGGGACGAGGTAGTATGGAAAGAAACAAAAGAAAAATTGTCTAGTAAGTATGAGCTCTAAAATTCATTCCTTAAGAGCTATGAGCCCTTTTTCAGAACAAGAGATGTGTTTTACGGTAGCGAAGACCAATAAGTGCTCTTGGCTCTGAAGGTATGAACTTTATGCCCCATGTTTACTGCGTATTTTTGCTTGTTTTGGTCTAGATTACCAACGCTAAAAATGTGGTAAACAAAGAGCTTGCAGTAGAAGAGATTCGTTTTACAGTGTCAAGTACGAAAAAGTGTTCACTACTCTTAAGGTTTGCATTTTACAGCCCGCATGTACAAGGGTTTCTTTACTTTGAATGATCCTTCCTGTCGTATCTCTGAAAACTGACCATTCCTCCTTTATACCATGTATAGCCATTCATCCGTTACTCTCATTACTCTTACAGCAATGTGATACTCTCCTATGTCTGTTTACGTGCATCCGTCCAATTTCTATGCCTTCTACATGATAAACCGCTATACACATTACATATGTAGAAAGAGCTTTTGATTATCCACTCTCGTATTCATATGAGAAGCCCATTTTCCGTATTTAACAAGCTTCGTATGCACTGATGGAAAAGTCCACACTTATAACGACTGTTACCCTGTGAACTGAAGACGGTACCATTGTTTTTCCCCCACTAACTGCAGCAAATGTGTATCTATGTACGAGTATTTAACCACTGTCTCTTGAAAAACTGACGCTGATAAAGACGTTTTCAAAATACATGAATTCACAGGGACTGGGATAATAGTACATTGGTTACTCTCAGTGCCTCTGGAAATGAGTTGTGCGAGTACAATTTTACCAGGAACTTTCGGATGTAGACCATGCCGTGTATGATATGACGCTGAGAGGCCATACATCAGTCGTATTCATGTGCGATTGCCCCATGTTGTCGAGGAACTCTAGAAGATCCGTGTTATCTTCACATTTCCTGCGATGTATCTGATATCATCCTCAATAGCGTAGCTGGAGCTACAGTTCAAACTATTCCAAACGTCTGCAGTAATTACTACATGATCGTTCCGCAGGCAGCCTGAGCCACCGGTGTCATAAGTACTGCACTTGGCTTCAAGATACAAGTTAGCTGGTATTCACTTACGTGCTACAGGTTCGGGCATTCCCTCCATATGACTACTCCATATCAGAAGACCTTCTTAGTGTTTTTACCCTTTCTTAGCTTTCACTTTTCTCTCTTTCTTGGCAGTGAGTTCCTAATCCGCCTGGATTATCTGCTTCCGTTTGGTCACAGTCCCCAGACCAGTGAAGCCGCTGGAGATATCTGTACTAAAGCAACCAGACCTGAAGCATCGCTCAAACTTCTTGCGTGGTCTGGAGTGTTTGACAACAGTCCACTCATCTGCCGTATTCCTAACATTATTGCTGCCAACTGCAGCTCTTAACCGAATTTTAAGATCAGCTCGTCTTTCGCCATAAACGTGGAGCGATAGAAACAACTACTACAGGGCTTAGACAAGCCATATCTCCATCTCAACTTGTTACTTCACAGCAGCCATCATCAAAAAACCTTAGGCAATCTTCAACCATTTCCCACTATTATGAGACATTCTCTGCACGTGTCCATTGTGATGCTATTGATCTAGGCCAGACAGATTATTTACCAACAGCTAACAGTGAAAAGTAGCGATTAGGCGATCGTTTTCGGTTTTCTTTAAGCAAACATGATTGGCCTATGACACCGAAAGTAATTTAAAGAAAAAAACACAGTTGTGTCATAGGTATACATTACTGAACCAGCTAAATGTTATATTATAAAATTTATTTACAATACTCAGATTAGGTAACGTTGCCCTTACTAAACGAGTATATAATGAATAAACTCTTTAGTAAAACATAATAAGGCAATTTGTTATATTTATACTTTAAATTGATGAAACGCTCATAGCTGCCCTACGTAAATACACTCCTGGAAATTGAAATAAGAACACCGTGAATTCATTGTCCCAGGAAGGGGAAACTTTATTGACACATTCCTGGGGTCAGATACATCACATGATCACACTGACAGAACCACAGGCACATAGACACAGGCAACAGAGCATGCACAATGTCGGCACTAGTACAGTGTATATCCACCTTTCGCAGCAATGCAGGCTGCTATTCTCCCATGGAGACGATCGTAGAGATGCTGGGTGTAGTCCTGTGGAACGGCTTGCCATGCCATTTCCACCTGGCGCCTCAGTTGGACCAGCGTTCGTGCTGGACGTGCAGACCGCGTGAGACGACGCTTCATCCAGTCCCAAACATGCTCAATGGGGGACAGATCCGGAGATCTTGCTGGCCAGGGTAGTTGACTTACACCTTCTAGAGCACGTTGGGTGGCACGGGATACATGCGGACGTGCATTGTCCTGTTGGAACAGCAAGTTCCCTTGCCGGTCTAGGAATGGTAGAACGATGGGTTCGATGATGGTTTGGATGTACCGTGCACTATTCAGTGTCCCCTCGACGATCACCAGTGGTGTACGGCCAGTGTAGGAGATCGCTCCCCACACCATGATGCCGGGTGTTGGCCCTGTGTGCCTCGGTCGTATGCAGTCCTGATTGTGGCGCTCACCTGCACGTCGCCAAACACGCATACGACCATCATTGGCACCAAGGCAGAAGCGACTCTCATCGCTGAAGACGACACGTCTCCATTCGTCCCTCCATTCACTCCTGTCGCGACACCACTGGAGGCGGGCTGCACGATGTTGGGGCGTGAGCGGAAGACGGCCTAACGGTGTGCGGGACCGTAGCCCAGCTTCATGGAGACGGTTGCGAATGGTCCTCGCCGATACCCCAGGAGCAACAGTGTCCCTAATTTTCTGGGAAGTGGCGGTGCGGTCCCCTACGGCACTGCGTAGGATCCTACGGTCTTGGCGTGCATCCGTGCGTCGCTGCGGTCCGGTCCCAGGTCGACGCGCACGTGCACCTTCCGCCGACCACTGGCGACAACATCGATGTACTGTGGAGACCTCACGCCCCACGTGTTGAGCAATTCGGCGGTACGTCCACCCGGCCTCCCGCATGCCCACTATACGCCCTCGTTCAAAGTCCGTCAACTGCACATACGGTTCACGTCCACGCTGTCGCGGCATGCTACCAGTGTTAAAGATTGCGATGGAGCTCCGTATGCCACGGCAAACTGGCTGACACTGACGGCGGCGGTGCACAAATGCTGCGCAGCTAGCACCATTCGACGGCCAACACTGCGGTTCCTGGTGTGTCCGCTGTGCCGTGCGTGTGATCATTGCTTGTACAGCCCTCTCGCAGTGTCCGGAGCAAGTATGGTGGGTCTGACACACCGGTGTCAATGTGTTCTTTTTTCCATTTCCAGGAGTGTAGACCTTATAATTAACAGTACTACAGAATTTACCTTTTTCGTCCTTAGAGGTCCGTCTATTATCACTGACTGTCACGTAATAACTGTAAACGGACATTGGCTAACGCTCCTATAGGAGCAGATGAATTAAAATTAATCATAACGATAAATATTACGAGAGCACTATCACACTAATGTCTCCAAATTTTTTATGTGGTAACTCTTGAGGATTTTTAAATAAAACGAACTCTACTAACATTGTACATTATTATTTTTCGTGTCTGCACATTTATTTCTCAACATAGTCACCTTGACGACGAACACATTTCTGCTAACGAGAGACCAGCTTACTGACACCGTCGCTGTGGAATGTTTGACTTCGTTGACGGAGTCACAATCTCACGTTTGCTTGCACCGCTTCATCACTATCAAAGTGAAGTCCTCGAAGCTGTTCTTTAACTTTGGAAACAGATAAAAATCGGATGGGGTCAAGTCAGGGTTGTATGGAGGATTATCGATGACAGCGAACCCAAGGCATCGGATTGTTGCAGATATCGTACGTGGTCTGGTATTTGTCATGCTGCACAAGAGCATGCTGCTCAAGGTGTGGACGAACTCTTCGGATTCGAAACTCGATTACAGCGGGCCGTGTCCCACGCACCTACATAGTTACTTTACATACCACCATGTTACACGTTATGATTCGGAACCCTCTAGTGGCACACGGTTGCAAATACGTAGAAATGATTAATAAAGATGTAGAATTTTAGTAACGGTTGTTTTATTTTAAAAAAAGCTTTAAGAGCTTTCACATAAAAAATTCGGAGACATTACTTTTCAGCACGCCCTCGTATTTTACAGCTGCTTTTTAATCACTAAATTATCATTTATCGGCGATTACATGTTTTAATGATTTTCCAACGTAAGTACGGCAGTGTTGCCAAAACAGATGTACCTAATATGGGCGTGAGATTAGAAATTGATGTATCCAAGCACTTAGCTGTCACATACAATTAAAGACGACTGTAAATTTTATTACAATATCAAAATCTTCATGAAGCCAACACAAACTTACATTCTTTTCACGGGCTCCTGTTACGTCTTAACTGTGGCCAAGGCAGTTCAGCCGGTGTTTTGCTTGGTAAACGGATACTGAACTATGGCATATGTGACGATACAGCATGGTACACCACACTCAACATTAATGTTTTATTAAGTTAGTCTGTGTACTAGAAAATCGTATTTTTCAGCTGACCACCTTGAGCGTATACAGTGCCTTAAGAAATATCTGTGCACACGCGATATATAGTAACGATACAGATCTTTTAAATCAATAGTTAATAGGATTTATACACTCCTGGAAATTGAAATAAGAACACCGTGAATTCATTGTCCCAGGAAGGGGAAACTTTATTGACACATTCCTGGGGTCAGATACATCACATGATCACACTGACAGAACCACAGGCACATAGACACAGGCAACAGAGCATGCACAATGTCGGCACTAGTACAGTGTATATCCACCTTTCGCAGCAATGCAGGCTGCTATTCTCCCATGGAGACGATCGTAGAGATGCTGGATGTAGTCCTGTGGAACGGCTTGCCATGCCATTTCCACCTGGCGCCTCAGTTGGACGAGCGTTCGTGCTGGACGTGCAGACCGCGTGAGACGACGCTTCATCCAGTCCCAAACATGCTCAATGGGGGACAGATCCGGAGATCTTGCTGGCCAGGGTAGTTGACTTACACCTTCTAGAGCACGTTGGGTGGCACGGGATACATGCGGACGTGCATTGTCCTGTTGGAACAGCAAGTTCCCTTGCCGGTCTAGGAATGGTAGAACGATGGGTTCGATGACGGTTTGGATGTACCGTGCACTATTCAGTGTCCCCTCGACGATCACCAGTGGTGTACGGCCAGTGTAGGAGATCGCTCCCCACACCATGATGCCGGGTGTTGGCCCTGTGTGCCTCGGTCGTATGCAGTCCTGATTGTGGCGCTCACCTGCACGGCGCCAAACACGCATACGACCATCATTGGCACCAAGGCAGAAGCGACTCTCATCGCTGAAGACGACACGTCTCCATTCGTCCCTCCATTCACGCCTGTCGCGACACCACTGGAGGCGGGCTGCACGATGTTGGGGCGTGAGCGGAAGACGGCCTAACGGTGTGCGGGACCGTAGCCCAGCTTCGTGGAGACGGTTGCGAATGGTCCTCGCCGATACCCCAGGAGCAACAGTGTCCCTAATTTGCTGGGAAGTGGCGGTGCGGTCCCCTACGGCACTGCGTAGGATCCTACGGTCTTGGCGTGCATCCGTGCGTCGCTGCGGTCCGGTCCCAGACGGGCACGTGCACCTTCCGCCGACCACTGGCGACAACATCGATGTACTGTGGAGACCTCACGCCCCACGTGTTGAGCAATTCGGCGGTACGTCCACGCGGCCTCCCGCATGCCCACTATACGCCCTCGCTCAAAGTCCGTCAACTGCACATACGGTTCACGTCCACGCTGTCGCGGCATGCTACCAGTGTTAAAGACTGCGATGGAGCTCCGTATGCCACGGCAAACTGGCTGACACTGACGGCGGCGGTGCACAAATGCTGCGCAGCTAGCGCCATTCGACGGCCAACACCGCGGTTCCTGGTGTGTCCGCTGTGCCGTGCGTGTGATCATTGCTTGTACAGCCCTCTCGCAGTGTCCGGAGCAAGTATGGTGGGTCTGACACACCGGTGTCAATGTGTTCTTTTTTCCATTTCCAGGAGTGTATTAACCTTAGCTATAGTAAGGCATTTTCCATAACATGCATTACCAAGAGGGGGGGGGGGGGGCAGTACTTTATACCCATCCTCCAAAAAATTCTAAAACAACATTCGTTAATTGTTGTTGAATTACATTAACAGCATACTTTCTAAAGAGACAAGTATGGTCCGAAACCAGAAAATACATTTTAACACATTCTTAGCAACATCAATGCACTTTCGAATAACGCATACTACCAGCTTTACTAAAACCACAAAAAATTTTAAAACTGGAAATTTTCATTCATTGTTGTTGATTTTTCCTCTTAAAATACTTTTTTAAAGAGATACTGATGAGTAAGTAAGACTCCGAACCTGAAAATACTGTATACAACATACATCGGAGCAAGTGGCATCTATTACAGATGTTTACATTTCTAGGTAAAGCTTAACTGAAAAATTTTAAATACATGTAGAATCTGGTAAAAGAGCTCATTAAAAAATACATTTTTTTTCGAAATTGTAAAATATAAAGAAACTACCTTGATTACAATAACTTAAAAGGGTGGACCTAAAGAACCCCCTCCCCCGAACCTTGGTATTGCTAGGGTTAATGACTTATTGCTGGGAACCATTGACAGTGCAAACTATTCATTGGGTAAAACAAGTTTCAGTAAAGAATAATAATAATAAAGAAAACTGTGATTGGAAAGTCTATGTGCCCACAATAAATTTCAATTCACGGTGCAAAGACGTCTTTTTTATGCTCGCTATCCATGACAGAAATTGTTACTACAATTTAGCTTTTGCTTAGCATTGTATAATAAATTCAGGAAGCGAATAAGAGTCCTGCTTGAGTGCGACTTCACATATCGGTTATAATATAATTTAAAAAAAATAAAGTTTAGATGTTTGGAAATAGTGAGATTAATTTTTCGGCGTGCCGGACAAGCACAATAAGCTGAGCTATGCCTGTAAATGGGAAAAGAATATTTTCATATTAGTTCCACGTAAACGAGATAGTCTTTCTCTTGATGTAGATTTATGCTTACCAATTAATTTTTTCCGCAGGTTCGGATAAGCTTCCTCTCTCTCAAACCCCACCCTGCGGGGAGAGAGGGAGAGTTTTATTTTTAGCGAATTAAAATTTACGAAGTAAATAAGTATTTTTTGTTTATCCGTAACCATTTTCCACGCAAAAATGAGAACATGGATTTTCTTGAATTACAACGCCAACTACAAAGAGTCAAAACAAATGTTTAAGACAAAATGTACGTAGTTTTTAATGTAGAATCTGATTCTGCAATAAAAATGGCGGTTGCCATTTGAAATATTTAAGTTGCTTCCAGCCCCACCCCCAGGGGCTGGTGTGTTGGGCTAATTTTACCACCAGCAGATGTCTCCCCTAAAAAATAATCAACTTTGGATTCTACACATTTTTTCGTTTCAATCTTATTTTTCTAGTTATTCTGGCTTGTCATCTTAAAATTTATACCCTATATATTACATTAATACTTACGGTAATGACTCATACAACGTCACTGGTAAAATAACCTATATTCTTCCTTTGCGCATAAAAAATTCAGCATTTTTACTTAGCCTCACAACCAAAATGGCTACTGCCGTTTACGCTCTAAAATAACGTGCGTCTACCTTCGTTCTTTAACAGAGAGCGAGTCCCTTCTCTTTTCGAAGAACAAGAAAAACATCTTCGGTTTTTTTTAACATCTGAAAATGAATAATACATGACTGTAGGCGCAGGCCCTACGCTGGGTTACCGCTTCACATTTTCTCTTTGCCTTTGAAGAAAACGAAAACATAAAAGCAAGAAATGCAAAAGGTACATCATACGGTGGCAAAGCGAGAGTTCATGTAACGAAAAATACAGATCTGCAATACTGGAGTCGAAACGCATGAGGTTCCACATATTGTTTGAAGACTACATCTTCGAATTTCGATCATCAAACTTTTGCAGCGCCATACACAGTGAGATTGAGTGCCGCTATTACCATATGCAAGCTCATCCAATCTAGCCCTTTGACAGATACAAATATGTTGTGTCGCAGATCGTTATGACTGTCATTAGATCGACGTAATTGTTGATACTCTTTATTATTTTTGGTAATTTCCATGAACTAGCGCACATCGAAGTTGCAGACCCATTTGATGTGCATTGAACGTCGACTCTTGAGATGTTGACAAGAGACACGACGAAAGACGAACGCATTGAAAACAGAAAGCTGTACTCTGTGCATCATAAGAATTAACCTGATGTAAACATTACGCCATATATTCTTCCGCGTTTGCTTGAATCTCTTAGGATTTCGTTTCACGTTGGAACGGAAGCTCTCCTGCGCAGGAGAGCTTCTGTAAAGTTTGGAAGGTAGGAGACGAGGTACTGGCAGAAGTAAAGCTGTGAGTACCGGGCGTGAGTCGTGCTTCGGTAGCTCAGTTGGTAGAGCACTTGCCCGCGAAAGGCAAAGGTCCCGAGTTCGAGTCTCGGTCGGGCACACAGTTTTAATCTGCCAGGAAGTTTCATATCAGCGCACACTCCGCTGCAGAGTGAAAATCTCATTCTCAAAAACCGTTGTTGATAAAGCGACATCGTGTATGCAGGGTGAACATTAATAAAACTGACAGACTGCAGGGTCAGATTTCTGACTGGAAATGGAAGAAAAAATTTCCGATGAATATGTGTCCAGAAACGGACAATGTGCATGGCAACGACAACAAATTGTCTCTGAACACAGTACAGAGCTGCATCGCATCCACATCCCAACAGAAGTTGCTTGTGATAGAGGTAATAACAGTTGTCACGTAGGAAACTCATAATCGTACTTTGGCTTACACCATGTTGGCGGACCATTTGCCTAGAGCTTGTACCAAGGTTCGTCTTAATCTTTTGTAGAACCCCGTTCTCCAAATCTGGTGTAGTACAGTCTGCCACCTACTTGCACGTTCGTCCATCTGAAGAGACCCATGGTCACACAAACGCACACGAAGAGCTAGGAATGTTGCGTGATGTTGTTGGTGTCTGTGAGGACTCTTGTTTTGGTATAGTCGTGCTGCCTCTCGACCGTCGCATTGCGGCTTGTTCCTGGCGTGAATACCGGACCATTCTGCTGCTTACAGTACGCTGCGTCAATCACACAGTTTCCAATATACAGGGTGTTTCAAAAATGACCGGTATATTTGAAACGGCAATAAAAACTAAACGAGCAGCGATAGAAATACACCGTTTGTTGCAATATGCTTGGGACAACAGTACATTTTCAGGCAGACAAACTTTCGAAATTACAGTAGTTACAATTTTCAACAACAGATGGCGCTGCGGTCTGGGAAACTCTATACTACGATATTTTCCACATATCCACCATGCGTAGCAATAATATTGCGTAGTCTCTGAATGAAATTACCCGAAACCTTTGACAACGTGTCTGGCGGAATGGCTTCTCAAGCAGATGAGATGTACTGCTTCAGCTGTTCAATTGTTTCTGGATTCTGGCGGTACACCTGGTCTTTCAAGTGTCCCCACAGAAAGAAGTCACAGGGGTTCATGTCTGGCGAATAGGGAGACCAACTCACGCCGCCTCATGTATGTTTCGGATAGCCCAAAGCAATCACACGATCATCGAAATACTCATTCAGGAAATTAAAGACGTCGGCCATGCGATGTGGCCGGCACCATCTTGCATAAACCACGAGGTGTTCGCAGTGTCGTCTAAGGCAGTTTGTACCACCACAAATTCACGAAGAATGTCCAGATAGCGTGATGCAGTAATCGTTTCGGATCTGAAAATTGGGCCAATGATTCCTTTGGAAGAAATGGCGGCCCAGACCAGTACTTTTTGAGGATGCAGGAACGATGGGACTGCAACATGGGGCTTTTCGGTTCCCCATATGCGCCAGTTCTGTTTATTGACGAAGCCGTCCAGGTAAAAATAAGCTTCGTCAGTAAACCAAATGCTGCCCACATGCATATCGCCGTCATCAATCCTGTGCACTATATCGTTAGCGAATGTCTCTCGTGCAGCAATGGTAGCGGCGCTGAGGGGTTGCCGCGTTTGAATTTTGTGTGGATAGAGGTGTAAACTCTGGCGCATGAGACGATACGTGGACGTTGGCGTCATTTGGACCGCAGCTGCAACACGGCGAACGGAAACCCGAGGCCGCTGTTGGATCACCTGCTGCACTAGCTGCGCGTTCACCTCTGTGGTTGCCGTACGCGGTCGCCCTACCTTTCCAGCACGTTCATCCGTCACGTTCCCAGTCCGTTGAAATTTTTCAAACAGATCCTTTATTGTATCGCTTTTCGGTCCTTTGGTTACATTAAACCTCCGTTGAAAACTTCGTCTTGTTGCAACAACACTGTGTTCTAGGCGGTGGAATTCCAACACCAGAAAAATCCTCTGTTCTAAGGAATAAACCATGTTGTCCACAGCACACTTGCACGTTGTGAACAGCACACGCTTACAGCAGAAAGACGACGTACAGAATGGCGCACCCACAGACTGCGTTGTCTTCTATATATTTCACATCACTTGCAGCGCCATCTGTTGTTGAAAATTGTAACTACTGTAATTTCTTTATAGTATTCAATACGTATCCTGTTCCAGACTTGACGCCAGTCGGCGTGTGTGTACGCGTGCCTTTCGGCTTCCTCCTCAGTGTGGCGTGACAAGCTTGTTACGCCACAACACGTTGAATATTACATTTTTAACTCATAAGTGTATAAACTGTGCTAGAAATCGAAAGGTGTTACTTTTCAGTATGAAACGCAGCGAACTAGATTGTTTCAGTAAATATAGTTTCGGGTTTTCATCTACAGAAGATAGTCCACGTCGTTCGAAAGGACGTGAAACTTGTAACAGCCCATCTATGCCATATACGAATGGCAGCTCCGGAACACATATTGTTGAAAATAAAAGCCAGTTATGTGAAGTAATAGTGTATTTAGGGTCCGAAAACAGTGATGGTAATGTAAGGACCTTCTTTTTGGATATCACTGAACTTCAAAATACAGATGGGGAAAAAACAGAAGCTGAACTATAAAATTATCTCTCGAAGCATAGTTCCTCTTCGAGTTATTTCAAAGACAACTGGGTTGAAGCTTGCAGTGATGTTGCTAGAGTAATGACAGGTAGGTATCAGATGTTTTAGGAAGATTTAAAAATAAGTGCAACAAACTATTCGCATTACATCGTTTGTGCCTCCAAACTGAATTAGGCGTTGCTATTGTAGTTGAAGAGGTTGCTGGTGTGAACCACATTACCATTCTTTTAACAAGCTGTATGCTTTGTACCATCAGTCTCCAAAGAATCAACATGAGTTTTCAGCCTTTGCACAAGATTTAGATGCAGAACTTAGGAAGATCTAAAGAATTCTGAGTGCGTTGGGTGGCATCAAGCTTTAGATCAGTGCAAGTTGTATGGAAGTCCTACCGGCTTTGAATGCTACTTTTGATAGATCTTCGTTTAACATAACTAGAAAATCAAATGCAAGGGAAGAGTTCAATGGATTTCAGAAAAGAGCGTCAAGCCCCGAGAGTCTATGCAACATTGCACTGGTTTCTGATGTTCTTGAAAAGAGTAGTATTCTCCCACAGTTCCTTCAAAAGGGCAGCGCTAATATTCATTCATCACCTAGGGCAGTTAGAAGGTCAACAGGAGCCGACGCATAACTGAAGGAAATGCCAGGTGCTTGCACGGAGAAAGCAGAGACAGCTGTTTCAGAAGGGCGCTTCTAAGACGTTTCACCGGTTCCAGTCAGAGAATCAATCAAACTGACTACCTGAATTAATAAGAAACAGCCTGTCAGATCCTCAGTGACAATTTGAGGCAATGCCTAATTTCTAAAGACAATAAAGAAACCAATTCCTTCATCAAAGACATTGATATTTTAGACACTAAAATGTGGCGCAATGAAACTGCGAGACCATGGCTTGAAGGGCAAGAAAATCGAAGAAAAATGTATAATCTTTTCTCCTTTTTTTCCAAATGTAAGAGAAGGCTTCAGAGACTGCATAAACAACAGTGGTATAATATTCCTGAAAACCTGAAACCTGTTTTTTGTGTTGATATACTCCCTGTGGGCTCATCAGACTGTGAAAGAGGCTTCAACACGATGAACTTAGTTATGACAACATTGTGGCATTCACTTTCTGTGTGTCTTCTCTCACCTTTAACGTTCAGTTCAGTTATGAGACTTCCGCTACATACATGAAATCACATGTATTACATAAAAACATGGACCAAAACACGTAGGCCTGCCGAGGACAACCAATGCAAGAAGGCTAATCGACATAATTATGCGGCTGTCTGAACGATACTCCAACTTATCCAATCTTTATAAGGTGTGTCCCCCATTATTTTAGTTAACAATGCAACACTGTGGAGCAGAATTCTAATCACAAGACGGTAAGCCGGAAATGTAACTTTCCTAATATACAGGTTTTCCGTTAAGAACAGCAATCTACTATGTACACAATTTTTGTTTAAATTATTCGCGGAGAAACAATGTATATTGAAAAAACAATTTATTCGTGGTCTAAACGTCCTATTGTCGTATTGAAAACCAAATGCGAGAAAGAAAACGAAACCGCGAATTTTCACAGCACAGCACAGCTCAGCATTTTGTTTCTTAGATTTGGTTTATCAGTAAACGTATACATTATCGCTTGAAAAGTATATAGGCCGTATCCACCCGAATGTTTATTAGACCACTGCCTAAAAATGCAGTAAAGTGCTCATGTTGTTTACGAGATTTTTGTTATTAACATTTCCCCGTTATGTATAAGTGTAGATATGTTTCTTATACAGTTTTGTATACAACCAGAATAAACAACAAACGAAAATGTAGTCAAAACCGTATAATGTAAATTCAGTGATGTAAAGTGAAATGAGGAATTTCTTATTCATTCGAACTGTGAAGACACAAACCTCTGCCGATAACTTCATAGTTATTAATAGTTTAATATTAAATTAAATATGTTATAACAGTGTTAAGAACTTCTGTAGGCCTTTTTTTTTCTATCTACATTACCAAAAGGCTAATCTGGGGCACAATACCAGTTGTAGGATGAAGAAACAGTATTAGGTGCAGCTATGTACTTATTATTTATTTACCAATGACGCGTTTCGCCTGATTCACGCGTACTCGTGTGGACTGAATGTTTAGATGAAGTTAGGTGCATGGGATACCGAGCATACAGAACGTCCCAGGAAATAATTGCCCTCGTCAAAAATCTTGTTGAAGCATCCTACGTAGATCAACGAAAGCAAAACAGTATCAGGTCTACACAGATGTGTCACTACGCAAACATGTCGGAGATGTAATTACTCATTCCGGAGTATGCACATAGAACTCACTTGCAGATTGCCTATCTAACGGTTCGAAGGGCAACAAAAATTTGCTTTTCAAAATTTCGTACTGTCATTCTGTGTCTACTTGTACATCTACATCTACATGGATAAAATTCAAATCACACTTCGGTGTCTGGCAGAGGGGTCACCGAACCACCTTCACCCTAATTCTCTATTATTCCACTCTCGAACAGACCGCGGAAAAAGGAACACCTATACTTTCCACACGAGCTCTAATTTCCCTTATTTTATTATGATCGTTTCTCCCTATGTTGGTCGGCGTCAACAGAATACTTTCTCATTCAGAGGAGGAAGTTGGTGATTGAAATTTCGTGAGGAGTTCCCGTCGCATAGAAAGAGGCCATTGTTTACATAATGTCCACCCCAAATCCTGTATCATGTCCGTGATACTATCTCCTCTGTTACTCGAGAATACAAAACGTCATGCTCTTCTTTGAACTTTCTGTATGTACTCCATTAATCCTATCGGGTAACGATCCCACAACGCGCAGCTGTACTCCAAAATAGGACGGACGAGTGTAGGGTAGGCAGTCTCTATAGCATCTTCTAAATTTTCTGCCAAGAAAACACAGTCTTTGTTTCGTCTTCTCCACAATATTCTCTATGTGTTCTTTCCAATTTAAGTTGTTCGCAACTGCAATTACTAGGTATTTACTTGAATTTAGGACCTTTGGATTTGGTTGATTTATCGTGTAACCGAACTTTAACGGATTCCTTTTAGCACTCATGTGGATCATCTCATACTTTTCGTTATTTAAGGTCAATTGCCAATTTCCGCACCATACAGATATCGTACCTAAATCATTTTGCAATTGGTTTTGATCTCCTGATGACTTTACTAGACGATAATCGACAGCGTCATCTGCAAACCACCTCGGTCGGCTGCTCATATTGTCTCCTAAATCGTTCATAAAGTTAAGGAACAGCAGAAAGCCTACAACACTCCCTAGGGAAACGCCAGAAATCGCTTTTATTTTACTCGATGACTTAGTTCCTACGAACTGTGGCCCTACTGGCAGGAAATCACGAATCCAGTCACATAACTGACTCAATATTCCATGAAACGCTTGTGAGCTAGTGTCAAAAGCCTTCTGGAAATCTAGGAACACTAAATCAAGTTAAAATCTCTTGTCGATAGCACTCAACATTTCGTGTCAGTAAAGAGCTATTTGCGTTTCACAAGAACGACGTTTTCGATATCTGTGCTGGCTATGTGTCAACAGGCTGTTCTCTTCGAGGTGATTCATAATATTCGAAGATAGTACATTTTCCAAAATCCTACTGAATATCGATGTTAATGATATAAGCCTGTAATTTAGTAGATTACGGATATGGCTTTCCTTGAATATTTGTGGGGCCTATGTAACTTTCCAGTCTTTGGGACTGATCCTTCTTCCAGCGAGCGGCTGTATATGATCGTTAGGTATGGAGCTATTGCATCAGCATTTTCTGAAAGAAATCTAATTGGTATACAGTCTGGACCAGAATACTTGCTTAAATTAAGTGATTTAAGTTGCTTCACCACTTCGAGGATATCTGCTTCTAAGTTACTCTTGTTGGCAGCTGTTCTTGATTCGAATTCGCCTTCTTCAGTGAAGTAATTTCGGAAGCCTGCGTTTAGTAACTGCTTTGGCAGCACTGTCGTCATTAATATTTTCATTGCTATCGCTCAGAGAAGCCATCGATTGTGTCTTTCCGCTACCATACTTTACATAGGACCAGAATCTCTTTAGATTTTCTGCCAGGTGTTGAGACGAAGTTTCGTTGTGGAAACTATTATTAGCATTTCCCATTGAAGTCCGCGCTCAATTTCGAGCTTCTGTAAAAGATCACCAATCTTCGGGATTTTGAATTCGTTTAAATTTCGCATGCTGTTTTCGTTGTTCTGACCTGTTTGTGTACCATAGAGGATCAGTTCCGTCGTTCCTTAATTTATTTTGTAAAAACCTCTCAGTTGCTGTCGATACTATTTCTTTGAATTCAAGCCGCATCTGGTCAATACTTGCAATGTTAATTTGGAAGAAGTAGAGGTTGTCTCTTACGAGGGCATCAAGCGAATTTTTATCGGTTTTTTTTATTAGATATACTATTGACCGAAGTTCAGAATTTAAAATGCTAGTAAAATCTACTGATTAACTGCTATAATAATATGTTAAATTTTTGATACAATAAATCAAGTATTAAAGTTAGAAACAGGATACGTTTTTGTGCGACAGCCTGTACCGAGGTAAATTGTACACACTAATGTCATCAAGTATTTAAGGATGAGAGCTCTTAATTACTTCCGACACACTATACACATAATTTCAAACTCAGTAGAAAGAAAACTGGCGTTCTACGGATCGGAGCGTGGAATGTCAGATCCCTTAATCGGGCAGGTAGGTTAGAAAATTTAAAAATGGAAATGGATAGGGTAAAGTTAGATATAGTGGGAATTAGTGAAGTTCGGTGGCAGGAACAAGGCCCCGGAAGTAGACAACATTCCATTAGAGCTACTGACGGCCTTTGGAGAGCCAGTCCTGACAAAATTCTACCATCTGGTGAGCAAGATGTATGAGACAGACGAAATACACTCAGACTTCAAGAAGCATATGATAATTCCAATCCCAAAGAAACCAGGTGTTGACAGATGTGAAAATTACCGAACCATCAGTTTAATAAGTCACAGATGCAAAATATTAACGCGAATTCTTTACAGACGAATGGAAAAACTAGTAGAAGCCGACCTCTGGGAAGATTAACTTGGATTCCGTAGAAATACTGGAACACGTGAAGCAACACTGACCTTACGACTTACCTTAGAAGAAAGATTAAGGAAAGGCAAACCTACGTTTCTAGCCTAATTAGGCTGGCGACCGTATTATTATCAAATTGGTAGCATCTTCAGTATTGCTTTTGGTCCATAGTGACGTGTAATTGCATTTTGAACTTACTTGACGGATCATTGTTATTACAGAGTGGGTGTAATTCTGATTTTTTCGATGTTTGCATCAGTTTTTGCTGACAATGGTCTGCCAGTGCGAGTGTCATCACTGGTGTCTTCGCGGCCATATTTAAATCGTTTAAACCACTCAAACACTTGTGTTCGCGATAAACAATCATCGCCGTACACTTGTTGTAACATTACAAACGTTTCACTTGCAGATTTTCCTAGTTTGAAACAAAATTTGATGTTAACACGCTGTTCTTTCTGTACACTCAACATTTTCCGACGCACAGACAAAACGTCAACTACTTAAAACAGACGCCACGGGCAGACTGAGTGCAGGAGGCAGATGAAACTCGAGCAGTAGGCGGAGCGAGAGTCACGTGACAGGCCACGCGACTTTCAGCCTTATTGCATTCGTTTTATTGTTTCACCAGTACTAGTCCGGTTTTTTTCTAGCCACACCTCGTATTCGTATGGACCATAGAGTGAACTGTTCAATAATAACCTAAATTTTACCAGAACTTTCCCCTCATTTAATTATCCTCACAACTAACCTAGGCAGAGTCCTTTCCAAATGTTGTGCAATCCGAGTGTCCCGAAATGAAAAATTAAATTTTGTGTTAATAATAATTGCTTGCAGACCTAGTTATGTTAGAATGGTGTTTAAAGAACTGTTTTGTTAATGAACCAATAAATGAATAACGAAGGTCTAACGAAGTTGAAAGATAAATTTAATATTGATATAGTAATGAAGTTTAATTATTTCGAGACAGATATAAAGGTATTTAAATGAGAAGTAAATAAGATAAAAAGAGTAGTAACTCATATACTGGAAATCTTGAACGCGTGATAATTTCAGTAACGAAATTTTTTAATATAGTGATCATAACAGTTTCAGGGTCCCCCCCCCCTTACTCATTTGAATTCTAAAGTGTTCCACATTTGTTTGACCAGCAAAAGTTAAATTCAATATAAAAGCCAAAATTTATCAGTGTTTTATCTTTATCAAAATTGACATTTTGTGTGTGGCTCGAAAGTGCTATTTCTAGGGTAACTTATGCCCGATTTTAATCAGGTAAATTCATGGTTTTTCCATATCAGTACAGAACGTGACACTCTCAGTTCAATAGATTTTCTGGTTCTAAAATTTTACTATACTATGCAGTGTTACTACGTGTTGTTTTGCATGAATATACACCAACTTGTACAGGGAAGAAACTCATTTAATGCCTAATTAGGCTGGCGACCGTATTATTATCAAATTGGTAGCATCTTCAGTATTGCTTTTGGTCCATACTGACGTGTAATTGCATTTTGAACTTACTTGACGTATCATTGTTATTACAGAGTGAGTGTAATTCTGATTTGCCACCTTTCAGGTACACGCGGTCGATATCTGTAAGAAAATCCTTTCTCATAAGGTGAAGCCCGCTCACTTACCATAGTACAGGCTTTAATGAGTATTGTGTGCCCCACGCGCACTTTACAAATGGATGGCTATGTTTCACAGAATTATTGCAGCAACATTTCCTTCTGTTCCGGTTTTCCCACAGTCCATGCTTTACTACCATCCAATGCTGTGCTCTAAACGTACATTCTCAGAATCTCCTCCTCAAATTAAGGCCTATGTTTGGCAAGAGCAGACTTCTCTTCGCCAAAAATGCCCTTTTTGCCAGTGCTAGCCTGATTTTTATGTCCTCCTTACTCCGTCTGTCATTGGTTATATTGCTTCTTAGGTAGCACAGATCCTTAACTTCATCTACCATCGATGCTGATTTTAAATTTATCGCTGTTCTCGTGTATGCTACTTCTCATTCCTTTCATATTTCTTAGATTTGCTCTCAATCTATCTTCTGTACCCATTAGACTGTTTATTCCATTCAGCAGAATATGTAACTCTGCATCACTTTCACTCAGGATAGCAATGTCATCAGCCAATCGTATTGTTTAAATCTCTTCACCTTGAATTTTATTTCAACTCCTGAACCTTTCTTTTATTTCCATCACTACTTCTTCGATATGCAGATTGAACAGGAGCGGAGAGAAACTGCATCCCTGTCTTACACCCCTTTTAATCCGAGTACTTCGTCCTTGGTCGTCCACTCTCTTTATCCCCTCTTCGCTCTTGTACATATTGTATATTACCCGTCTTGCCTATGTTTTACCTCTACTTTTCTCAGACTTTCGAACATCTTACACAATTTTGCATAGTCGAACGCTTTTTCCAGGTCGACAAACCATATGAACATGTCTTGATTTTTCTTTAGTCTTGCTTCCATTAGCAACCGCAACGTCAGAACTATCTTTCTGGTGCCTTCATCTTTCCTGAAGCCGTACTGATCATCATCTAACACGACCCCAGTTTTCTTCTCCTTTCTTATGTGTATCATTCTTGTGAGCAGCTTGGATGCATGAGCTGTTAACACGATTGTGCGATAACTCTCTCACTTTTCAGCTCTTGCACTCTTTGGAATTGTGTGGATGATATTTTTCTGAAAGTCAGATGGCATGTCGCCAGACTCATTAATTCTACACACCATCTTGAATAGTCCTTTGTTGTCACTTTCCCCAATGATTTTCAAATTCAGATGGGATATCAATCGCTTTGCCTTATTTGATCGTAAGTCCTCCAAAGCTCTATTAAATTCTGATTCTAGTACTGGATCCCCCATCTCTTCTAAATTGACTACTGTATCTCCTTCTGTTACATCAGACAAATCTTCCCCTTCATAGACGCCTTCAGTGTACTCTTTCTACATACCCGCTCTCTCCTCTGCATTTAACAGTGTAATTTCCATTGCCCTCTTCATGTTAGCACCCTTGCTTTTAATTTCACTGAAGGTTGTTCTGACTTTCCTATATGCTTAGTCAGTTTTTCCGACAATCGTTTCTTTTACGATTTCTTCAATTTTTCATGAAGCCATTTCGTCTCATCTTACCTGCGCTTCCCATTTATTTTATTCCTGAGCGACTTGTGTTTCTGAACTACTCTGAACATTTTTAGACTTCCTTCTTTCATCGCTAAACTAAAGTATTTCTTCTGTTAATCATTACTTCTCCGCAGTTACCTTCTTTGTACCTATGTTTTCCTATCCAACTTCTGTGATTCCACTTGTTAGAGATGCCCATTCCTCCTCAACTGTACTGCCTGCTGAGCTATTCCTTATTGCTGTATCGGTAGCCTTAGAGAACTTCAAACGTATCACGTCATTCCTTAGTATATCCTTATCCCTCTTGTTTGCGTATTGATTCTTCCTGATTAAATATCTTAAGCTTCAGCCTACTTTTCATCACTACTACAATCTGGTCTGAGTCTACATCTTCTCCTGAGCATGCTTTACAATCTAGTATCTGATTTCGGAATCTATGTCTGACCGTGATGTAACTAGCTGTAATCTTCTCATATCACCCAGCCTTTTCCAGGTATACCTTCTCCTCTTTTGATTCTTGATCAAAGTATGCGGTATTACTATCTGAAATTAATTACAGAACTGAATTAGTCTTTCTCCTCTCTCATTCCTTATCCCAAGCCCATATTCTCCTTTAACCTTTTTTCTACTCCTTCCCCTACAACCGCATTCCAATCCCCCGTGACTATTAGATCTTAATTTCCCTTTACGTAGTGTATTACCCTTTATGTATCCTCATATGCTTTTCCTATTTCTTCATTTTCAGCTTGCGATGTCTGCATGTATAACTGAACAATCGTCGTCGGCGTTGGTTTGCTGTCGATACTGATAAGAACAACCCTATCACTGAACTGTTCAGAGTAGTGTTACTCTCTGCCCTACCTTCCTATTAGCAACGAACCCTACTCCCGTTATACCATTTTCTGCTGCTGTTAGCATTACCCTATACTTATGTGACCAGAAATCCTTGTCCTCTTTCCGTTTCATTTCACTCACCGCTACACTATCTAGACTGAGTCTTTGCATTTCCGTGTCCAGATTTTCTAGCTTCTGATAATCCACGCCCCGACTCGTAGAACGTTATCCTTTCGTTGGTTATTCAGTCTTTTTCTCATGGTCACCTCCACTTTGGCAGTCCCCTCCCGGAGAAGCGAATGGGGGACTGTCTATTCCGGAATCTTTAGCGAATGGAGAGATCATCATGACACTCTCTCAATTGCAGACTGAAATTTGCACCGGTTTCTGCTGCTTGGAACAAATTCATAGGAAACAGCACTTACCATCAAATTGAAAGAAAAGTCAACCTCCATAGTAGAAATACAAAGTAGAGCAAGACGCGAAATTCCACATGATCTGAAGGCTTCTCAGGTCGGTCTGTATTCAACAAAAACCGATTAAACATAATGATATTTCATTGAGAGACTTTTATGGAAAGAAAGAACAAATGTGCTAGTGATGAGCTCCCATCATCCAGAAACTGAAGTTAGTACAACACGACAAAGTTTTGAGTTGACATGGTAGACAAAATGGCTAGACAGTATTCAGCCAAGGCCTCCTCATGAATATGGCCAGTACACTCCAAGATTCTTGGCCTAGTAGGATTAAATGCAAATATAGTATTCTGGGCTGTCACTGGGAAGAATATCAAAAGAAGACATTTTATTCAACCACTTGCAGAGGAACTATGCACTAAGTATGTGGAGAGTTACCCACTTCTTTAGCCCACAGACAATTATGAAAAGAATTGAAATGAAAATTAAGACGAAACAGCAAATCGAGTTCTTAAATTCTGCAAGTGTTATAAAACGACTTCCAAGTGAACTGTTCTTGAGAAAATGGTTTGTGGTTGAACTTTTTCTCGCTGATACCCCTCAAAAAGGATGAAAGGGAAAATTTTCGTTGCTTACTATACTTTTGCTGTTCATGCAGACAAACTCCAGCATCATGCAAGACGTTTTAATTTTTTAGTTCCTTACTATCGACTCTATACGCACCACAGTTGCAGACAGTAACCACGTATATCACTGAATGTACCTGCAAAATCATATCTGTACGACATATATTTCGGGAGGTGGGACATTTAATAAATGGGTTATGACTCCTTAAAGAATCGGGAGTGACTATTAATTGGTTTCCTTCAAAGCCATCCTAACCAGAAATACTCTTCTGAGCAGGTATCCTTTTCGTACGAAATACTCGAACTCCTATCTACATGTGAGTTTCTTTACAGAGTGTTATAAATACGTAGCAGATGTGGGTGCCGCTAATATTACTTAACGTAAGAAAAGTAGCAACATAAAACAACTGAACAACTAAAGCTGCGACGAGTTAGATATGATTTCAGTACATAAGATTAACAAATTTTATGCCATTCAGCTATATCACAATCATAAATTTGTTTCATCTAGCATATTGAAATCAAGTTACATACTTACCAACGGGGATTTCGTAGTTGCAAGCCTTTGGGAAACAGAAGCTAGGCTTGTTATTAGCGCCACATATACAAGTGTTGCAGCCACTCAGGAATGTAGTTCCCAGCTTACAGAATTCCTCTGTGCCTCTTCCTATAAAGAGAGAAAATCATAGGTGTTTAACTAGTATCATGCCTTAGTGTATAGAGGTGTTTTGGTCTTGGTTTTTATATATCGGTATCGCACTTTCAAGCATTGTAGCACAACAAACAGACAAGAAAAGAACGTGTCTTCGATAGATCTTTAATGCACTGTAGCAATGAAATTGCGTATTTGCGGAATAAGCAAGTATAAATACGAAATCCAGCAGATGCGGCAAGATAGCTTCGGAAACTGTGAAATCGAGATTGCGCTATACGGTGTGTTTTTGTTACGCAATCTGAGCACAGGACACATGATCTAGTTAGCCAATTACTGCGGGCATAGCAGACGTGATCTGTTCAGCCAACGACAACGTGACGTTTCGTCGTGCGTACACACAAATAAAAATACATGCAGTACAGAAATAAGAAGAGCTGTGCCTTCATATACGATTTTGGTTCTGCTTTCCTTTTCATCAGAGATGTTGTTCGACTGAGATGAAAGACCTCTTAAACTGACACGAATGAAGCAATGACATTTCTACTCTTGTTTGAGAGAAATTTATGGCTCTTTTAATGTGAATATCTCGTAGTTTCCATATCGCGATTTGCGAGGGTGTGGTAGGTCTGGACGAAACAACAGAACTTAATCCTAGAACATTAACACTGTTGCTAAGTCATCATAAATTTTACTACTCCACATTTTATGCAAAGGAAGTCGTAATTTATAGTTTAGGCACTAGTTACTTACGGTTGTAAGGTTTCCAGTGTTACTTCACATAGAAAATAACTACAAAATGTACCGTTTTATACCCTATACTGACAATTGTACTGCTCATACTGTTAGGAACGAACCACGAATGGCTACCAATTGCAATCGTTAATTCTAGGAAGGTTTAGTGATTTAATGTTAAATTGCTCGGAATGAAGCACTGAATTTTATATGCTTTGTTGATACAAATACTTCGCTGTTATTCTACGAATAGGTCGCGATGTCCAAAAGCGTGGTTTAGCTGTTTTCGGCTGAATTTTCCGAATATCTCACGATTTCTTATGGAGTTTCTAGGCTGTGACATAAGAGCACAGTTTGAATTGGCATAAAAAAAAATCTGACTCTGACGACAGACTGATCTGTAGCGTAGCCAGAGATCTAGGTTAGGTTTGAATGCAACAGTCTGGTTGTCAGTTGGCGAAGTGAAATGTCGAAAAGGAAAACACAACAAAGACTGTCAAATCGTCGGAAATTGGGTGTTCGGTGCAATTCAGCGAAGGTCTAAAAATGCCTCCTTTAGCCAATTGAATTTCGGACCAAGGAAGTGTTGTTCAGAACAGTAAAGAAAAGATCCTCCCTGGGATGACGATCGTTAGGGACTGCTTCAGTTCATACAACACTCACGGAGCTGAAAGTTTTCTGAACCTTAAAGTAAACATAGTCTGTACTTCGTAGATGCGAAAGAACGTGGCGTTCACAGATAGAACATGGACAGAATATGGCGGGACGTCAGAGCTGCCATCCCACGATATGGCAGAAAGACAAAACATTTCGTGGGTTACCTAGTTGAGTACATATGTCGTCGAGCACATAGCCAGAAAGAAATATTACTTTACCTTTTTGTTGAAACGGGCAAACCTCACCCACAAAATCGAATTGTAATGCAATAATTCTTTCGAAAAATGTTGCAAGCACGACTAACAACTATTATGTGCCCTTCGGGGAAACCAGAGCTTTCAGTTTCCTCAACTTTACTAGTATGTTACAGCGTCGCTTTGTTTGGTAGTGTACATTTTGTACATTATATTCAAATATCTACTTTATTCGTGTTTCGTCGTTTCTGTGTTTGTACAATGAAAACGTGATCATACGGTTGGATGATTACATAACGTGTAATGTGCTCTCATTCTGTGTTCTGATTGGGTGAGGAGATCACGTGTCCTGTGCCCAGGTTGTGTAACAAAAGCACATCGTAAACTGCAATCTCGATTTCACAGTTTCCGAAGGTACGGTGCCGTATTTGGTGGACTTCGTATGTATACCTGTTTATTCCGCGAATATGTAGTTTCCATGCTACAGCACATTGTAGATCTATCCAAGAGATCGTCTTTTTTCTCCGTTTGTTGTGCTACAGTGCCTGAAAGTGCGATACCGATATATAAAATTTCTACCTCTGAAGGCATCCAACACGAGAAGTTGTGATACGTAATAAACCATGGCGCCTGTCAGTGATAGAGAATTATTTACTTTTCGGAGTAAACTCTTCCTGACATACCAGTATAAACTAATTAAGGAAAATAACCATTAGTCAATCACCTTTCACATAAAAGAATATCAAAGTTCGTAAAACATTATTTCCATAGTTTTCAATGGGATAGTGTCTGTAGCTGCGATGAATTTTTTTTTAATGGTTTCATGCTGCCGTCAGCTGCCAGTCTCTTAATTTCATGTACTATTGTACAATTTTAGCCTTCGGTCATTTTCAAGTAGCTAAAACGGAAGCATTATACACTTGGTACGTTAGTGACACATGTGATTTTGACATAGGAACAAGTCATATCTGCAGATGAAACAGGTGCATTATAACTTACTTTATAGATGATTCCGTGTGCGTCCTTGTTCCTATGACAGCATGTAATGGTCATAAAATAACTTAGAAAGGTTTTTCGCTATTTTAGGAGCACGTTACTTTCGATCAGTTGTTGGAAAGTTCTCATATATGAGGTCGATGTTTTAACGTACTTAACTCAACAAAGTTTGTAATTATTTTAAAGGAGTTTGTCTATTACCCTACATATACGTTTGTTCTCAGTTATATTTAATTTCTGTTCATCATTGGTGCAAATATGACCGTATGTAATTTCTTTAAAGTAACTTGTAAATATTTGTTCTGTTATTGTGGGAGCACGTCATTTTTGAGTAGTTGTTAACAAAGATCTTACGTATAAAATCGACCACAGTTTTCTAATGAAACAGCACTGACAACTATGAGAATCGAGTAAAAACTGATTCGTGGTTGCGTGATCTTTCGCTTCACAGTCATGTTTATTAATGAATATAGTGATAATTTTACATTCTGTGGTGCTGTAATGCTTTGGGTAAAAAGTTTTGTAGGAATTTTCCATTTCTCAGGTCTTTTTGCTCATTTAAATTTCTGGCTGGCTGGTTTCCTAGATGGATATAAATTTCAATTTCCTCCATTGCGTCCATGAGTTTTCCTCTCTGAAACTTACGTAACATTGTGATTCATATTTAGTAGGTATTTTGTGGTTGGTGTCTGTTAATTGTGCAGCAAAGGTGGACGGGTTGCTGCGGCTTATTGTCGTGTATTCTTTAAAATAGAGTACACTACAGAAGTTATATGACAGAAAATGGGAAATTAAAATGTTTGCCTCATGCAATTGCATCACTCATTGTAGACTATGATAAATATTCTTACTTAAAAAGTAAAGCACTCTAAATCTCGCAGTTAACGCAATGTCAGCCGAGGAAGTGTGACTTCTGAGAGACATTTCAGGACGTGGATTACATTTTGTTCCCCAAATCAGGATAATCGTTTACAGTACAGAATAAAAGTAAGATATTCACACAGTTCAGAACCGAATGTGTGCATATGTGTGTTTAAGAAATTATAAACAGTTCAGGGTGCAACAGAGAATAATTTGAAGAAAACTTAGCAATATTTCACAGCGAATCGGGACTGTCAAAAGGAGAGTGAGCAATATTATGAGTAGTGCGCAGCAAGCAGTATATAAGAGTCTACATAAAATTGAATCTATATCTACGTCTACTTACATACTCGACAAGACACCGTACAGTGCCTGGCGAAGGTTACCCTGTACCACTACTAGTCATTTCCTTTCTTGTTTCGCTGGCAAATAGAGCGAGGGAAAAACGACTATCTATATGCCTCCGTATGAGTCCTAATTTCTTGTATCTTATCTTCGTGGTCCTTGCGCTAAATATAAGTTGGCGACAGCAGAATCCTTCTACAATCAGCTTCAAATGCCAGTCCTCAATTTTCTCAATAGCATTTCACGAAAAGAACGTGGCCTCCCCGTCAGAGATTCCCATTTGTGTTCCCGAAGCATCTCCGTAACATTTGTGTGTTCTTTGAACCTACCGATGACAAATCTAGCAGCCCACCTCTGAGTCGCTTCGATGTATTCCTTTAACCCTTTCGTGGGAAAAATTATTGAGCAGTTTCTTTTAATGAATGGAGATCAGATAGTAGTTAACTGATAGGTATATTTATCATACAGAATATCAAATTTGCTCCAACTGTGAAAGTGAGGTCACACAACAAGGTGAGAAGCATTCTTCCCACTGCCCTTCCTTGGAGTTAATTAACAAAAACAACTTTTTCAATATATGTCATATTTATTTGATAAATTTACTTCTCTTGTTACAATGATTGTTCACAATTACTTGCCATGAAATTTTCTGAAACATGGGTCTATGCAAAGTGGTATTTGACAATATGTACAAACACAGCGAGTGCTCTTTTCCGCAGCTTTGGTTCTACAATGGCGGCACGTCCAGTAGGTTTCTCCTAAAATGGGTCGATGCTCCCCTACAGCCACATGACGAAAATCTTCAGGTACTTTACCCCTTTTTGCCAGAAAGACGGGTGTTTGTCGACGCCTTTTTTGGGACGAGAAGCCACAGATCAATTGTCTGGCTAGATGGATCCTGTATGTGAGCTGATCATGCTGTCCACTTTCTCTTTTACTTATTTTCCACAGGATAAAACTGTTCACTGCAGCAACATCCACCAGGAAATAAAATATTCTGTACCACCATTTTACAGAACGTCTGCCAATAGCATACCTTTCTCGTGATTGATGAAACTTATCGACACCACCCATTATTTTGTTGTATTCTGCCACAACTTCAGGACAAGAAATCTCTGTACTAGTACCATCCATGTTTTTCCTTTTCACTGTGGCTTTTTCTCATGGGCCATGAATTGAGGACAGGAAAATGACTGGACGGTTATCCATCCATTTTACTGCAGAAATGGCTCCTTTTGTTTCAAACTGGAATTCTCCTCGTTCCAAATTTACGTGCTCCTTCATAAATGTGGGTAAATCAAATGTATTTACCTTATACTATAGCTTTGAGGAAAAAATCACAAAATGTCACGCAAACAGCACTGAAAGGCTCCTCTACATAGCAACACTCAGCTATACAGTGCCTCTGCGCGAAGGTACAGCAAAAACGGCGGCCACTTCCGATTGGAAGTAGTACCCTACACTGTTCACTAGGTGGTAGCACCGTACAGAGGTGGGAACTGTGAACCCCACGGGACTAGGAGCGAGTTCATTGTAGTGGGAAGCATGATTCCCACGGCTCACGAAAGGGTTAAACCGACTTGGTACTGATCCCAAACACTCTAGCAGTACTCAGAAATAGCGCCATTTACAGATTAATCACACTTTCCTAGAATTCTTCCAATAAACCGAAGTCGACCATTCGCCTTCGTTACCAAACTCCTGACATGCTCGTTCCGTTTCATATCGCTTTGCAACGTTACGCGCATATATTTAAACGACGTGACGGTGTGCTGTATCCGAACATTATGGGTTTGTTTTTCCTGCCCATCCGCATTAACTTACATTTAGAGTCAGGTGCCATTCGTCAAACCGACTATATATTTTATCTAAGTCATGTTCTCCAGATTCGACACCTTCATGTACGCCACAGTATCATCGGCAAACAACTTGCGATTGCAGTCCACCCAGTCCGCCACATCATTTATGTATATACACTCCTGGAAATGGAAACAAGAACACATTGACACCGGTGTGTCAGACCCACCATACTTGCTCCGGACACTGCGAGAGGGCTGTACAAGCAATGATCACACGCACGGCACAGCGGACACACCAGGAACCGCGGTGTTGGCCGTCGAATGGCGCTAGCTGCGCAGCATTTGTGCACCGCCGCCGTCAGTGTCAGCCAGTTTGCCGTCGCATACGGAGCTCCATCGCAGTCTTTAACACTGGTAGCATGCCGCGACAGCGTGGACGTGAACCGTATGTGCAGTTGACGGACTTTGAGCGAGGGCGTATAGTGGGCATGCGGGAGGCCGGGTGGACGTACCGCCGAATTGCTCAACACGTGGGGCGTGAGGTCTCCACAGTACATCGATGTTGTCGCCAGTGGTCGGCGGAAGGTGCACGTGCCCGTCGACCTGGGACCGGACCGCAGCGACGCACGGATGCACGCCAAGACCGTAGGATCCTACGCAGTGCCGTAGGGGACCGCACCGCCACTTCCCAGCAAATTAGGGACACTGTTGCTCCTGGGGTATCGGCGAGGACCATTCGCAACCGTCTCCATGAAGCTGGGCTACGGTCCCGCACACCGTTAGGCCGTCTTCCGCTCACGCCCCGACATCGTGCAGCCCGCCTCCAGTGGTGTCGCGACAGGCGTGAATGGAGGGACGAATGGAGACGTGTCGTCTTCAGCGATGAGAGTCGCTTCTGCCTTGGTGCCAATGATGGTCGTCTGCGTGTTTGGCGCCGTGCAGGTGAGCGCCACAATCAGGACTGCATACGACCGAGGCACACAGGGCCAACACCCGGCATCATGGTGTGGGGAGCGATCTCCTACACTGGCCGTACACCACTGGTGATCGTCGAGGGGACACTGAATAGTGCACGGTACATCCAAACCGTCATCGAACCCATCGTTCTACCATTCCTAGACCGGCAAGGGAAATTGCTGTTCCAACAGGACAATGCACGTCCGCATGTATCCCGTGCCACCCAACGTGCTCTAGAAGGTGTAAGTCAACTACCCTGGCCAGCAAGATCTCCGGATCTGTCCCCCATTGAGCATGTTTGGGACTGGATGAAGCGTCGTCTCACGCGGTCTGCACGTCCAGCACGAACGCTGGTCCAACTGAGGCGCCAGGTGGAAATGGCATGGCAAGCCGTTCCACAGGACTACATCCAGCATCTCTACGATCGTCTCCATGGGAGAATAGCAGCCTGCATTGCTGCGAAAGGCGGATATACACTGTACTAGTGCCGACATTGTGCATGCTCTGTTGCCTGTGTCTATGTGCCTGTGGTTCTGTCAGTGTGATCATGTGATGTATCTGACCCCAGGAATGTGTCAATAAAGTTTCCCCTTCCTGGGACAATGAATTCACGGTGTTCTTATTTCAATTTCCAGGAGTGTATAAACCAGCAGTTGTCCTATTACACCTCTCTGTGGCACTCCTGACGATACCTTTACCTCTGATGAACCCTCGCCCCCGAGGATAACATACTGGGTTCTGTTACTTAAGAAGTCTTCCCATATGCTCGTACCTTCATTAACAGATTGCAGTGGCACACAGTGTCAAATGCTTTCCGGAAATCTAGAAATATGGAATCTGGCAGTTGCCCTTCATCCATAGTTCGCAATATGTCATATGAAGGTAGAGCAAACAAAGTTTTACACGACCGATACTTGCTAAAACCGATCTGATTCCCGGACATAAGCTTCTCGGTGTCAAAAAAGTTTACTATATTCGAACTGAGAATGTGTTCAAGGACTCTGCAGCAAACCAGTGTTAGCCGGCCGTTGTGGCCGAGCGGTTCTAGGCGCTTCAGTCCGGATCCGCGCTGCTGCTCCGGTCGCAGTATCGAACCCTGCCTTGTGCATGGATGTGTGTGATGTCTTTAGGTTAGTTAGGATTAAGTAGTTCGAAGTTCTAGGAGACCGATGACCTCAGATGTTAAGTTCCATAGTGCTCAGAGCCATTTGAACCAAACCGATGTTAGGGATACTGCGAGATTACGAGACAAAGTAAGTAGTGCTGTCAACAGCGAGAACGATATGTAACCAGTAGAACTGGACAGTGCTTTTGGTACTGAAAGCATTTTTCCACGTACCTGGTCGATGACATTAAGAACCGGCACGGACAGTCTATTACACCATGTCTGGTAAAAGGGATGTTCATACAGCTGTTTTCACATCACTCAGTACCGTGCAACCAAGAATCCTGGTAGATGCACAGAAACGAAAACTTGTCGCAGGTTTCAACATGAGACATATGATCTCGTGTACTGCTGTAGCATGCAAGAACTCTGTCCATGAAACTCACTGTCACTAGACGACAAGTTTCCACATTCACTTCGCTGACAACTCGTTTAATTCCCTCCTTCAAGTCATGGATGTTTCGGGGTTTATTGGGATACACCTTTCACTTACGGTGAACCCAGAAAATAAAGTCCCAAGGACATAAGTCGCATGACCTTGTTAGCCATCGATGACCAGCATTGTGCAAAAAGAGGGAATCCGTGAACTGCTCATGGAGCAATTCAAGTGTTTCACGCGAAAGATGGCAGGCGGCGCCATCTTGCTGAAGCCACAACTCTTCAGTGCCCATTCCGTCCAAATAAGGCCGCAAAAACTCCCTTATCATCGTACGGAATTGGTCCCTATTGACTGTCACAGCTTGTCCTGCCTCAGCTTCAAAAAGATATGTGCCGATGACGCCACCCGAGCAAAGGCCGCACCAAACTGTCACTCGTTGTGTATGTGTTTCCATTTCTGGGTCCATGCAACGATTTTCTGACCGTCAGATACGGCAGTTCTCCTTATTTACAAAACCACTTAAATGGAAGTGTGCTTCATCACTGAGGATGATTTTGTTTGCTTTGCTATCATCCCCCTGTCATCCTCTCACAACCCAGTCAACAAACTGTCGTCTCTTCTGGTGATCCGTCGCTTTCAGTTGCTGAATAAACAGAATTTTATAGGCGTAGTAACGGAGATCATACAGGAGAGTTCTCCGTACTGAAGGAACGGTGACGAATTGATTTCACTGGTCTAACATCCACACTTTCAAATGATAGATTACAGCAATCAGTCGTCCTTTTCTTGCAGGTTTCGTTCGGCAAATCTAGATTTCGGCTAGTACCTACCCATTATCAATGCACCATTTCATAGTATCAGCGCATGTTTCAGTACGCCAGTGTCCTGTTGATCGGGCTTATGTCACAGTTCTTTCAAGAGTACCAAATTTGTACTCTTGAAATAACTGTGACAGAAGCCCGATCAACTGAGGACTGACGTAGTAGAAGAAGCTTTGGTACTATGAAATGGTGCACTGATAATTACTAGGTACTAGCCGAAATCTAGATTTGCCGAACGAAACCTGCAGGAAAAGGACGACCAGTTGCTGTGTTATATCATTTAAAAATCATAAAACAGTCGTTGAGTACACCCAGGTTCCTAATGAATGATAAACTAACAGCCACACTGTCACGAACCACTGCAATTTCTGCTCACTTTGGCCAGAACGACGACACCAAGAATTTTTAAGGTTTACTGCTGAACCCGTCTCAAAGAACTTAAATAAGTCTGCAAACTTTTGATTCATTTGGTGCATTACGCACTAGAATCCCGAGAAGTCGCCTGATAGTTGCTGCATAACTTTCTCCATTCTGGTAAAACGTTTCCACGATCAGCACACGTTGCCTACAAATGGACTGCTCCATGGTTAGGCACCGAATATGAGAAATTCAAACTGAGTCAACAACTGGAATGTTCGTGGAAACAGAACCGAATCCAAACGATGTCACCAACCGACAAACAAAAGTTTACCAGCCGTTTCAAAACCGGCGCTCTTTTTTAACCATCCTTTGTAAGGGGATTCCTCAGTGTGGGCTAACGAAGCTTTAGGGAATGGTACATCTACAGGAGAGGTAGAAAATAACGAAATTTATCTAATCATTCCTACATACTGTAACACGAAGAGTACATCACAGAAAGTGCAGGACACTTAGGAGTGTACATGTTGTGAAAATTAGCCACCTCGGGCAGCGGCAGCAGATCTAACTCGCGAGGGCACCGAGTTGAACTGCGATTGGATGATAGAAACGCGTACATCAATCCATGCAATTTCTTCTCTATCCAAGAGTTTATCGATTTTGGTAAGCAGCGTGTGGTGGCGTAGCATACCTCTGTAACGCATCGCCATGTTTGCAGTGGCAGAGATATCTGGAGAACATGCTGGTCCAGGTCACTATGGGCAACATGCTATAGTTCATAATTTTGTTTACAGTGAACGTTAGGGAGTTCTTGATTATAGGGCCCAGCCCTCACCGTTAGAAAGTCGTGAATGTAACGCCTACTGTCCATAATATCGGCTATGCTTACCAGAGGTGATAGTGTTGTCTACCCAATGACTACCAATACGACCACAGTAGGTACTAGGCCACTATGACGATGACAGGTTCAATCTGACAACGTACGGTCTTCTCTGAGGCTCCACACGTAAGTACTTCGATCATGAGTCTGTATGCAGGTCTGGTACTCGTCTGGAAAGAGGATGTGGTGCTACTGCAGCGTCCTGTGTTGTCATTGGGCTCGCCACTGTTCGCGTGCCTCTATCTCTGCTGATGCATCAAGGGAAGTGACATCAACTGCACCTTGATGACGATCCCTCATGCTCAAGTCGTCCCCGCATTGTCCGTATGGATGTCTTGCTCCCAAAAAGCTCTTTTCCTGACTCTGGGTGGATGACCTCAGGGTGCTATCCAGCACGTCCAAAGGGCAATATCTTTCCCCTCAGGCTCTAGTCCTATGAGACCAATGAGATCCTGCTGTCCACTGGGTATAGCCCCCTTGAACCCATTCACTTCATATTCTCTTTGAAAGTTGTGAGATCCTGACAAACATGAACGAATGCTGTAAATCGGATCTCGAGTCCTGGTGGAGATGTGCGACCGTAAAACAGTACCTATGAAATTGAATTTAAAAATGCTTATGAGTCGCGTTAGTAATACAAATCCAAATGTACTGAATCCTTTGGTGTGCTCATTAAGCGTTTCGGGGATAGCCCATCATCAGATGCTCTGGTAACAATAAAGACAAGTGCAAGTAATGCAGTACAGCTTTACCAAAGAAATGAGGTTATATAAACCTGAAATGCAACCAGTTGTGCACAGCTTTGTAAAACATAAGTACAAAGCTTCTGAGATCATGATGTGCAATGACATGGACGTTCAATAACGTCTGTACAAATGACAGGCAAACAAGTGCTGCCGTATACCAGAAGTAGACCTAAACAGCAGCTGATTACCGTTACAGTGACAAGTCACCACTAACGGACCCATAAAGTAAACTCGTGACACTACAGGGCAGCACTTCTGATGACGTGTAAAATAGAAACGTTAATATGAAATAACAGAAGCTCAATCAGCGCTAATGTGCAAGAAAATCCACTGTAAAAACAATGCAATAGTACAAAACATCCCTTCTACAACAACGTCATATAGAACCACATTCAGTATGATTACTTCGTAATTTCAGTAGAGTACATCACATCCACTACAAAATTAATTAAAATAATTATTTTTCAATAAAACTAAATTAATTAAATCAATTATTTCGTTTTCACTAACACAGTTTTGTAATGCCCACTTGTAATTTTACTAGCGGAACTGGCTTTCTTAAGCCATATTACAATCGTAAAGATGACATGCAACAGTATGTGTATTTTATGAAACTTGCACTTTTGCACTGTGTCTACTGCAGACTATCTAGCACAACTACTCTGGTGAAAATGGAAGAATTATTCTAATTAGTTTTCTATTGAAAAATTTCTGTTTAACATGTCATCAGAAGTGCTGCCCTCTAGTGGTAAGAGTTTACATTATGGTTCCATTAGCGGTGCCTTAACATCTTAACGTTAATGAGCTGCTGGTTAGGTCTACTTCTGGTGTACGACAGCATATACTTCCTTAGTATTTCTACAGGTATTATTCAACGGCCTTGTCAATGCACATAGCGATCTTAGAAGGTATGTACTCACGTTCTTCAAAACTGCACAGTTAATTTCATTTGTGATTTATGTAACCTCATTTCAATGGTAAGGCTGTATTGTATCAAATCACTATTTGCACTTGTCTTTGCCATACGTTTCCAGGTCATCTGATGATGGGCTATCCTCAAACTGCGTCATGAGCAGAATAAAGGATTCAATACCATCTGGGTCTGTATTACTTATGCGACTTACCAACATTTTTAAATTCACTTTTATAATGACCAAAAGTTTCATCGAATAGTAAACCACATTCTCCTTTGGCCATAATCCTGCTGCTGTCAGTTTTCGATATGTGCTGATAGATGCTTTCTCGAGCTGATACAAAACATAATACAATCTCCTTAGAAACAAGTTACATCCATTTTTTTCTGAATGGGAAACTCACTACATACTTTTTCTTATATTTTCAGAACACAGATTGCATTAAGCCCACAAATTTTGTACATTTTCGAAGGTTCTTAATCGATTGCTCGCCACGTTGGTAATTACTACTCTGTTTTTCGTTGACGATTTGTTTCAGCATTAGTATTTTTGATGATCGGTTAGGTGAAATTCATCAAGCTTGCTTTTTAGGCTAAGGAAAAGTTTGCGTTCCTCTGGTGAACGCTCACCAGTCAACACGAAAAGAGTGAAATCAGACCGCGCACAGAATAAAGACACTTCCTCTGTCAAAATGTTAACAGTAAATTGTTGATGTACTCTTAACAAAGTTCCTGACTTTACTGCCCTCGGAGAAGTTGTGCACTCAAATTATTCTCAAAACCGAGAGTTTGCTGAAACTCGAAGAAGAAAACGCTTAAATATTTAGCAAGGCAAGGATCTTATATCTAAAAGACAGTTCCTCTCTCGAGGTCTGAGTTGAGTCGAGCTGTGAAGTTATCTCGACACAACAGGCCTAAGTGAGCAAGTTAACTGTCACATGTTTTTATTGGCCACCCAATTCTGCCATAACAGTTGGATGATAGTGCGAAAAAAGCCTATAGCCAGTAGCGTGAAAATACTTCGATAATGCGGTCTTGGTTGAAGGTAACTTAATTTATTGTGTATACACTGGAATGTCCATGGAGTAATTCCACGTGGTACACACAAACAATATTGTTGTGGGGTGTCGGATAAGCTGTTAAGGATACCAGTCAGATGTTACAAATTCTGTCCCTGTTGACCTACAGAGATGGAAAATTCCCTATAAGATCATGTGAATAACAGGGAAAAATTGTCACGTAATGGATAACGGCTTTGTAAATGAAAATTGCTAGAGGTGACGCAGTCAAACATGAAAGTATAGGTACCGCAACACACACGGACATATTAATAACAGGATCCATCAAATTACAAAAGTAAACTAATGGCCACTGTAACAATGTGGTTTATTGCCAAAGGAATGAAGTGCTTTGTTCACTGAATCAAGAATACAAACAGTTAATAAGCGGACAAGGATCTGCAAACATGAACTATAACCGTGGCACAGCTGAGTGGATGCATAAAATAAATATAAAACAATGTCACGAATATGGCCATTGATTGTGGAAAAGGTTAACGAGTTACAAACGGCAGCATCAAAGTTTATACAGTCACAAGTACTCTTGCCTAAGCACGTAGTGGGTGTAACTAGCTGGCTGTAAAAATTAGATCAGCAAACAGAAACCTTGACATAAATTAATTGACTTCACGTACGCCTCATTGTGGTGGATAAAACGGGAGGCCATGCTTATCACTCAAAAGATGTGCTGCAGGAGCGGCTGATAATTTCAGCTGACCCGTGTGACCTGCTCTAAGTCAGATACACTTCCGTCTGCAGCTGTAAGACGTCTCAACAAGAAATGCTTTCTGCGCTGTCTCGATGAAACTTGTTCTTCTCACTTTCTTCTATGAAACTTAGCTAGGTATGCCAGCATAAGGATCTCACGAGCCAATTGCAGCAGACATTGAAATTCCAGTCAGTGATAACTTAGTAGAGAAGCTTAACAGTATGAGGCCCCTACACTAATACTGAAAGATGAAGATGGAAGAAAGACACACAGTAACAAGGAAAATGCAGAAATCATGGCAAAAGCATTTAACAAACTTCTGAATTGCGAGGAACCCAAAGAAACCTTACAAATCAACATAAATCCCCCAATAAAAACCAAACCTAACAAACTAGACCCTCCAACTTTCCAAGAAGTAGAAAAAATTCTTAAAGAACAAAAAAATTATAAGGCATGTGGAGAAGATCAGGTTTTTGTTGAAATGTGGAAATATGCAAGTGACACAGTCAAGCCCTCCTTCCACATGGCTCTATCAAAAATTTGGGTAACAGAACAATTCCCCGAACATTGGACCACAGCTGTCATCCACCCAGTACACAAAAAGGGAGATAAGAGCAACCCAGACAACTACAGAGGAATCTCTCTCCTAGATTGCACATATAAAATTCTATCCAAGATCCTATATGAAAGAATCAAGGAGCAATTATAACAGGAGTTAGGGGAATATCAGGGAGGTTTCAGGCTATGGAGAAGCTGTGTAGAGCAGATAATTAGTTTAAAATTGATTATGGCATACTACAAGAAACGGAACAAACCTCTGGCAATAACATTTGTAGATTTTAAGAAGGCATATGACTGTCTCCACAGACCTTCTGTATTAAAAATTTTAAGAAATCTAGGACTCCTTCCAAAATTAATTAAAATAATACAACTTACTCTAACCAACACCAAATCAAAAGTAAAGTTTAGAGGAGAAATTTCGGAACCATTCCTCATAAAAACAGGCTTCAGACAAGGTGACTGCCTATCCCCTTTACTGTTCAACTGTGCACTGGAATACATAATGAGAGAATGGTACAAGGACAATCCAAAGAGGATAAGAATTGGAAGTGCAAAAGATATTAGCTTAAACTGCTTGGGATTCGCTGATGATCTTACTCTCCTAGCGAACACCGTTCAAGAAGCCAGGCAACAAGTGAAATCACTACAAGAAATAGCAGAGAAAGTAGGCCTTAGAATATCATTTGAAAAAACGGAGATTATGCCAGCTGACCCACCACTTGCAAACAAAATTACAATAGGAGAACAGGAAATCAAAATTGTTGATAAATTTAAATATTTAGGCGAAACAATAACATACAATCTAAATAAGAAGTCATCATGGCAGAACAGAATAAAAAAACTGAACTACGCAAATTACATTACTAAAACTACACACAACAAAGAAAGCCTATCTATAGATGCAAAATTAAAACACTATGACAGATACACAACCAGAAATAACGTATGCAGCTGAAACTATCTTCAAAACAACTAATACAGCAGAAATTGACAGAATACTAAAAATAGAAAGAAGAATAATTAGGACATGTATAAATAAACAGTATAAAATAAATGGACATTGGAGAATAGCATCAAATGAAACAGTGTATAAGAAAATAGAACATGTCATGAGCACGATCAGGAAGAAACGTATCTCATTCTTTGGACATGTGATGAGAACTCCAGAAAACAGAATTAGTAAAAAAAATAATACAAAAATTGTGTAACAGCAAGAGCGATATTAAATGGATCACAGAAATTAAGGAAGATATAAAAGAACTCCAAATTACAGTAGATGACCTAAAAAACAAGACAGAAAACCAGAATACTGCGAGACCCGCAAACCAGACTACAAATGAAAATCAATAAAAGGAGTACAGGAAGAGTGGTCTCAGATGAAGAAAGAAAGAAAATATCTGAAAGAATGAAGAAATATTGGGCAGACAGAAGAGCAAAACACCTTTCGTATAAGAATAGACTCTAATAATTATATTACCTAAATATCATATTAAGTTATTGTTGAGCCAAATTGTATCCCTGTGTAACAACTTGTTTACAACTTTGTATTTTTGACTAGAGTGGTCCAATGAAGGCCATAAAATAAATAATAATAATAATAAAAAGAGAAGCTTAACAACTCCCAACTCTTGCAGGTTTTGTTGTGGTTGACCAGGAAGGTGTATTTCTCCTTTGGTACGAGGAAGAAGGCAGAAAGTCTTTCCCACTACATAACAGATTTTCAGTGATAACAGTCAGGAGACATCCTCATACTCACGGATGGGAACTCTCTCCCATTGTCAAAATAAATACTAGGAGCCAAACAGAGAACCCCTTACTAAAGTTTGAACAAGTACTCAACCTGGCCTCGTATGAGCTTAACGGCTGCTCCCACACATTCGTGGCTCTATGTTTTCTCATGTCTTTCACATTTCTGTCTCTGTTAAAAAGGTTTCCTTCCACTTCACGTACAAAGCGTTGTTATGGCAAGCAGGCTTTTCTGACTCTACAACACTGCTCAGCCAGTTCAGCGGACCGTTTTCATGTGTTTTACCTGCTTAGAGACTGGATTCCAGCAGAAAACATCTTAACAACTCTCCATTCCCCAAGTGAATCTTCCTTTACATGAGCCAACTAAAAGCCCCAAGGCCGCCGTAATTACACAATTGCATCACCCCTACCAAGAGGACAAGAAATGTTGAATTAAACAGAGTATCAACGAAAGGCAGCTGGTATCATTACGCTTGCATTATTCAGCCAGTGTTTGAGATTTGACTTCACTTGCTATTTCAATGCGCACGATAGATTTGTAAACATGTTATGTAACAGTTTTTGCAAAATACTACGACGTAAAATTGTGCAGTAGTTTTGAACACGTTTTCCGAAGACTGTCTTGAGCTTCTAGTTCGACAACCCACATATAAAGGAAATATTTTATAGGGTTGGGTTGTTTGAGGGAAGAGACCAAACTGAGAGGTCATCCGTCTCATCGGATTAGGGAAGGAAGTCGACCATGCCCTTTCAAAGGAACCATCTCGGCATTTGCCTGGAGCGATTTAGGGAAATCACGGAAAACCTAAATCAGGATGACCGGACGCGGCATTGAACTGTCGTCCTCCTGAATGCGAGTCCAGTGTGCTAACTACTACGCCACCTCGCTCGGTATATATGTTATATCTTGAAGCTACAGACAGGCCTAATCCGACAGTGAAAGTATGGAGACAAGGATTGGTGATCATGATGTCATAATAGTGACGACGTTTACTAAAGTTCTTAAGTCCATCAAGAACACTAGAAGAGTATTTTTGGTAGAAAGAGCAGACAAGCAATTGTTTACATCTCACTTAGACAATGAATGGACCTCATTTTCTTCCAATACGATGGTTGTAGATGAATTATTAGCAATGATTAAACTGATTGTAAATTGTGGTCTGAGGAAATACGTGCCAAGTAAGTGGATTAAGGAGGGAATTTACCCACACACAAAAAGGTGAATATGCTGGTCTTTAGAAGGCTCTACGGAAAAATTGGAAACCAGCTGCCTTAATCCACATTCCGAATTCCTTACCAAAAATTTCGGAATGCGAATATATTCATACTGTTTGTACGCTGATCATTCTAACTTCTTTTACCTAGTCTCTCTTTGCAGTTAAGCCTTCATTCCAACATCACACTCTCACTGCCACTGTTATGTCTCTCTCCTACTGTATCCGTTTTCTCCCATTGATGTACAGTACACACCACTGCCTTTGCTGTATATGTCACTCTCCCACTGTCCTCCTTTGCTCCCAGTGATTTACTGTGTGTCCCACTGCGACTGTCTCTTCTCTCATTTACATCGTCTCGTTTAATCTTTCTTTCCCACTGCCATTGTTTCCCCAAGTGTTGGAATCTCAAAACTTCTGCGGGGTCCATGTTAATCTTACTTTTTCTCCCTTGCTATGTGTTAGACATTACTGTCCAAAATACTCCCTACCCTACATCTACATCTTAAAGTTCGGCTGATAGGGCTGATAGGGCCCAGACCTCAACTTCTGTGTGTGGTCTCCAATCATCTGACTCCTCTCTCTTTCACTCTAATAGCTTCTACCTTCATAAACTTCTCTCGTTTCCCCTTACTGCCACTGTCTTTCACTGACAATTACTATCTTCTCTCTCTTCGGCTTCCACTGCTTTTGTCTTCATCCATCTCTCTTTCTCTTTCACAGCCACTTTTTCTCTGCCACCACTACTTACTCCTCTCTCTTTCTCTTCCCCTGGCACTGTCTCCTCTCTCTTCCATCGTCACTGGCTCTTCGCTACTCTCTTTCAGTACAAAAAGGCGCGAATATGTTCACATGCGAAAATTTTTTATGGGGAACGGGAAATGAAGGCTGAAATAACTAGTTCCTCACTTTTCTATCAGACCCTTTTAAAGAGGAGCATATTCGTGTTTCTTGTCCTTCTACAGGAAAATATTTCAGCTGTTTCCCTTCTTTTTCCTGTTATAGCAGGGTATGCTGCTTACATAAAACGAATTCTGGGGCTCAGTAAAATTTTGACGGTTTATTGAATACTTCGACACATTTATGTACTTTGACACATATACATTTTGAAATAAGTATGCATAATACACTACTGCTCATTGAAATTGCTACACCAAGAAGAAATGCAGATGAAAAACGGGTATTCATTCGACAAATATATTATACTAGAACTGACATGTGATTACATTTTCACGCAGTTTGGGTGCATAGATCCTGAGAAATCAGTACCGAGAAACAACCAGCTCTGGCCGTAATAACGGCCTTGATACGCCTGAGCATTGAGTCAAGCAGAGCTTGGATGGCGTGTACAGGTACAGCTGCCCATGCAGCTTTAACACGATACCATAGATCATCAAGAGTAGTGACGCGTTTTGTGACGAGCCAGTTGCTCGCCCACCATTGACCAGACGTTTTCAATTGGTGAGAGATCTGTAGAATGTGCTGGCCATGGCTGTAGTCGAACATTTTCTGTACCCAGAAAGGCTCGTACAGGATCTGCAACATGCGGTCGTGCATTATCCTGCTGAAATGTAGGGTTTCGCAGGGATCGAATGAAAGGTAGAGCCACGGGTCGTAACACATCTGATATGTAACCTCCACTGTTGAAAGTGCCGTCATTGCGAACAAGAGGTGACCGAGACGTGTAACCAATGGCACCCCATACCATCATACCGGGTGATACGCTAGTATGGCGATGACGAATACACGCTTCCAATGTGCGTTCCCGGCGATGTCGCCGAACACGGATGCGACCATCACGATGCTGTAAACAGGACCTGGATTCATCCGAAAAAATGACGTTTTGCCTTTCGTGCACCCAGGTTCGTCGTTGAGTACACCATCACATCCTGTCTGTGATGCAGCGTAAAGGGTAACCGCAGCCATGGTCTCTGAGCTGATAGTCCATACTGCTGCAAACGTCGTCGAACTGTTCGTGCAGATGGTTGTCTTGCAAACGTCCCCATCTATTGACTCGTGGATCGAGACGTGGCTGCACGATCCGTTACAGCCGTGCGGATAAGATTCCTGTCATCTCGACTGCTAGTGATACGAGGCCGTTGGGATCCAGCGTGGCATTCCGTATTACCCTCCTGAACCCACCGATTCCATATTCTGCTAACAGTCATTGGATCTTGACCAACGCGAGCAGCAATGTCGCGATACGATAAACCGCAATCGCGATAGGCTACAATCCGACCTTTAGCAAAGTTGGAAACGTAATGGTACGCATTTCTCCTCCTTAGACGAGGTATCACAACAACGTTTCACCAGGCAACACCTGTCAACTGCTGTTTGTGTGTGAGAAATCGGTTGGAAACTTTCCTCATGTCAGCACGTTGTAGGTGTTGCCAGCGGTGCCAACCTTGTGTGAATGCTCTGAAAAGCTAATCATTTGCATGTCACAGCATCTTCATCCTGTCGGTTAAATTTCGCGTCTGTAGCACATCTCCGTGGTGTAGCAATTTTAATGGCTAGTAGTGTATAAGCTTATCCAAACATCGTTTTTTTTCACGATTTTAACGGATAATTTGCTCATCGATCGCAATTCATCGAAAACACCCAGCTTAAGAATTTTATCTTAAAAGAGAAAATTGTTATTGGCAATATTTTACTGAATTTGCAGTCATTCCAGTGTTACATAATAATTGGTAGTCATTTAAAGTTCTTTTCAGGCTTGTTAAGTCCTTTTTCAGCACATTTTTTGGCACTGCGGTGCTGTTTTGGACATGTTTGTATAGACGTGAAATGCCCATTAAACAGAGGTAGCGCTTCAGGACAACAGTGAAGTCGTTGTCGTAGTCGAATGCGGAAAACCTTCGGACCAAGCGTGGAAGCATTTCCGAAACGGCTAAATTTGTTGGCTATTCACGTGCCGGCGTTGTTGAAGTTCACCATACATGGGCCGGCCGGTATGACCGAGCGGTTCTAGGTGCTTCAATCTGGAACCGCGCGGCAGCTACGGTCGCAGGTTCGAATCCTGCCTAGGGCATGGATGTGTGTGATGTCCTTAGGTTACTTAGGTTTAAGTAGTTCTAAGTTCTAGGGGACTGATGACCTCAGATGTTAAGTCCCATAGTGCTCAGAGCCACTATACGTGGCGAAATGGTACTATCCAAAACGAGCACCGAGGAAGCTGGTGCACCATGCGGCATAGATGGTAAAGATGGACGAATGCTGCGGAAATGTGTACACGCTGCTGTAGAGGAACTGGCTGCCCATATAAACCAGGAGGCTATAGTGTCTCTCCAACGACTCTTCAGCGAACTTTGCTGCCTATGCGCTTCCACAGCAGGCGTCAGTCTCATGCACTCATGCTCACTGTTGTTCATCAGCGACGAAGGCTGGAATTTGCACTCCAGTACCGGAACAGGACGTCCACTGAGTATCGACTTGTGGCCTTTTCAGATGAATCACTTTTATGCTTCCACGGACAGATGGCTGTTTTGGAAAACAAAAAAAACACCCTGCAACAATTGTCGAAAGGGCCCAGGCCAGAGGGGGGAGCGTTATGGTCTGGGGGAAGTTTTCGTGGCATTCCTTGAGTCATCTCCTCATCGTGTGTGGCATAAGCTACATCTACATCTACATACATACTGCGCAATCCACCATACGGTGCGTGTCGGAGGGTACCTCGCACCACAACTAGCATCTTCTCTCCCTGTTGCACTCCCAAACAGAACGACGGAAAAATGACTGCCTACATGCCGCTGTACGAGCCCTAATCTCTCTTATCTTATCTTTGTGGTCTTTCCGCGAAATATAATTTGGCGGCAGTAAAACTGTACTGCAGTCAGTCTCAAATGCTTGTTCTCTAAATTTGCTCAGTAGCGATTCACGAAAAGAACGCCTCCTTTCCTCCAGAGACTCCCACCCGAGTTCCTGAAGCATTTCCGTAACACTCGCGTGGTGATCAAACCTAGCAGCCCGCTTCTGAATTGCTTGTATGTCCTCCCTCAATCTGACCTGATAGAGGTCCCAAACGCTCGAGCAGTACTCAATAATAGGTCGGATTAGTGGTTTATGAGCGGTCTCCTTTATAGATGAACCACATCTTCCCAAAATTCTACCAATGAACTGAAGACGACTATCCGCCTTCCCCACAACTGCCATTACATGCTTGTCCCACTTCATATCGCTCTGCAGTGTTACGCCCAAATATTTAATCGACGTGGCTGAGTAAAGCGCTACACTACTAATGGAGTATTCAAACATTACGGGTTCTTTTTCCTATTCATATGCATTAATTTACATTTATCTATATTTAGAGTTAGCTGCCATTCTTTACACCAATCACAAATCCTCTCGAAGTCATCTTGTAACCTCCTACAGTCAGTCGACGACGACACCTTCCCGTACACCACAGCATCATCAGCAAACAGCCGCACATTGCTATCCACCCTATCCAAAAGATCATTTATGTAGATAGAAAGCAACAGCGGACCTGCCACGCTTCCCTGGGGCACTCCAGATAATACCCTCAGTCCGCAGCTCGTGGTCGTGCGGTAGCGTTCTCGCTTCCCACGCCCGGGTTCCCGGGTTCGATTCCCGGCGGGGTCAGGGATTTTCTCTGCCTCGTGATGACTGGGTGTTGTGTGATGTCCTTAAGTTAGTTAGGTTTAAGTAGTTCTAAGTTCTAGGGGACTGATGACCATAGATGTTTAGTCCCATAGTGCTCAGAGCCATTTGAACCATTTGATACCCTCACCTCCGATGAACACTCACCATCGAGGACAACGTACTGGGTTCTATTACTTAAGTAGTCTTCTAGCCACTCACGTATTTGGGAACCAATCCCATATGCTCGTACCTTAGTTAGGAGTCTGCAGTGGGGCACCGAGTCAAACGCTTTCCGGAAGTCAAGGAATATGGCATCCGTCTGATACCCTTCATACATGGTTCGCAAGATATCATGTGAAAAAAGGGCGAGTTACGTTTCGCAGGAGCGATGCTTTCTAAAGCCGTGCTGATGCATGGACAGCAACTTCTCTGTCTCAAGGAAATTCATTATATTCGAACTGAGAATGTGTTCGAGAATCCTGCAACAACCCGATGTTAAGGATATTGGTCTGTAATTTTGAGGGTCCGTCCTTCTACCCTTCTTATATACAGGCGTCACCTGCGCTTTTTTTCCAGTCGCTCAGGACTCTACGTTGGGCAAGAGATTCACGATAAGTGCAAGCTAAGTAAGGAGCCAATCCAGTAAAGTACTCTCTGTAAAACCGAATTCGAATCCCATCAGGCATAATGGATCAACGCAAATATCTATATATCCTTAGAGACCATGTCAACCCCCACATTCAGTTGGTTTCTCCTAGGCGCGATGAAATCTTCCAGGAGGACGATGCAACGTGTCACCAGCTTGCACTGTACATGTGTGGTTCTAAAGGCAGCAGGATGAGTTGGCCGTCCTCGTTAACAACAAACTCATAGGATTTAAACCCAATCGAGAATCCGTGGTACAACCTCGATCATACTGTTCGCACCATGGATCTTCATCTGGGAAACATAGGGCAGCTGGCTATGTCATTGGAGTGGGCAATGTTCCATAGCCCTGTCGGTACCTTAGATAACCTCATCTACTCTTTCCTGCACTTCTCGCACGTCTGAGCGTCAAATGTCGTATTAACGTGACTGGACAGTACGTAAGAATTAGACAGGATACTATGGACAGAATTGCTTCAAGGAATCAGTTTATGTGTTAAGTTATAAACTAACACTACTACATGGAAAGAATCTGTGGCGTTATGGGAGAAAGTTCTGCAAGCTTTTTCGACAGTTAGTCACTCTCAGTTTCCAGAGATTCATAATTGGGCGCAAAAATATCGAACTTATTGAACATGTCAACGATATCATTAACTGAACACGTCATCACACCAACAGACATTTTGCCACACAAAATTAAAATCAGTGCCATATAAAACTTCGCAAGGTCTCGAACTGAAAAGCGCTTCAAGTTATTTAGTAGCTTCTGTTCCTTTTATCGGTGATTTGTACAGAATCAAGCTTTAAATTGTGTTGCTTCAGAGTATCTGTTTAAGAAGCGCACTGAACAGTCCGAAGAAAAGAATTAGCCAGTGCAGGAATTTTGTATCATTTGATACAAGTCAAGATTTTGTCCTGGCCGGTAATGTATCAAACGTTGGTTTGGATGCACACATATCTTCAGATAAGACAGGTGGGAGAGAAGTAAGTCGTACGCATGATGGCGTTCTCGCGTGACTTTTGAAAGTGAAACGATCAGACTAGAAGCTCTGGAAATAGTTTGGCGATTTAAAAGGTGCGTAGTCACTGGACCAAAGAGAGAGAGAGCACAGAACGCTAAATGTAAAGAAGAGTAGGTTGACGTTCAAGTAAAACATCAGCATGTTGTCATATTATGTACTGGGAAAGTATATTATCTAAGACAAAAGAAAAAGCAACGCACCATGAAGGAATTATGCGAATGGAACGGTAATCGATAGATGTGAGATCAAATGAGCGTACGGCAATTATTGGCCGGAATATCCCCTTCGGGGTTCGGCCGCCGTATTGCAAGTCTTTTTAGCTGATGGCACTTCGGCGACTTGCATGTGAGGTACATGTACAGAGAAACAAATGATTAAAATTTCAGAAATATTCGAAGATTTGTTCATGAGAAGAGCTTCACATACTGAGTAAGTCAATAACGTGTTAGTCCACCTGGTGCGCTTATGCAGGCTGTTATTTGGCTTGGCATTGGTTTACAGATATTTTGGATGTCCTCCTGAGGATATCGTTACAAATTCTGTCCAGCTGGAGCGTTAGATCGTCAAAATGCCGAGATGGTTGGAGGGCCCTGCCCAAAATGCTCCGAAGGCTCTCAGTTGGGGAGAGATCTGGAGACTTGGCTGGTCAAGGTAGGTTTGGAAACCACGAAGACAAGCAGTAGCAGCTCTCGCCGGGTGCGGGCGGGCATCGTCTTGCTCAAATGTGAGCCCAGTATGACTTTCAGTGAAGGGCAAGAAAACGGGACGAAGAATATCGTCAAAGGATCGCTGTGCTGTAAGGGTGCCGTGGACGAGAACCAAATGGGTCCTGCTATGAAAAGACTATCACTCCTTGTTGTCCGACTGTATGGGGGGGGGGGGGGGGGGGGCGACAGCCAGGTTGGTATACCACTGCTGTCTGGGGCGTCTTCAGCCACGTCTTCGATCTGGAATCTCATTGACTTGAGTAGAACTGTCTGTCTTGATGGGTCCCTCTCGGAACCGAGCCCTGATGACCAGACAGCGCTGGGAGACCAACCTGACTGTTGCCCGCCATATGGCCTGACAACTAAGAGTGAGGACTCGCATTCGGGAGGACGACGGTTCAATCCCGCGTCCGGCCATCCTGATTTAGGTTTTCCGTGATTTCCCTGGATCACTCCAGGCAAATGCCGGGATGGTTCCTTTGAAAGGGCACGGCCGACTTCCTTCCCCATCCTTCCCTAATCCGAGCTCGTGCTCCATCTCTAATGACCTCGTTGTCGACGGCACGTTAAACACAAATATCCTCCTCCTCCTCCAACGAAGAGTGATCGTCTGGGGGGCTTTTTCTTTTCATAGCAGGGCCCCTTTGTTTGTAATCCGAAGCATCCTAATAGCACAACGATACGTCGACGATACCCTACTCCCCGTTTTGTGGCCCATCCTGGGCTTACCGTTCAGCAAGGTGAGAATTTCTACTGCTTGTTGTCGTACTCGCCAAACGCTACGTTGACCAACAAGGTCGCCGATCTCTCCCCAAGTAAGATGGCTTGGAGCATTCTGGACGGGGCCCTCCAACCACATCGGGATTTTGACGATCCAACGCGCCAATTCGACTTAATTTGGCACAGTATCCCTCAGGAGGACATCCAATAACACTGTCAACCATTGACTATCCGAATAACTGCTTGCAGCCGGCCGCGGTGGTCTAGCGGTTCTAGTCGCGCAGTCCGGAACCGCGCGACTGCTACGGTCGCAGGTTCGAATCCTGCCTTGGGCATGGATGTGTGTGATGTCCTTAGGTTAGTTAGGTTTAAGTAGTTCTAAGTTCTAGGGGACTAATGACCACAGCAGTTGAGTCCCATAGTGCTCAGAACCATTTTTTTAACTGCTTGCATAAGTGCCAGAGGTGGACCAACGTGTTACTGACTTGTTCCATTTGTGAAGCTTTTCCTCTTATTTAATATTTCTGACATTATCTGTAAATTTACATCACATTTACCGATTACATTAGATTATATTAGATTTACTTTCATTCCATTTGATCCGTAGTGAGGAGGTCCTCCACTCCAGGATGTGGAACATCGTGCAGAAGTTATACACACACACACACACACACACACACACACACACACACACAAATCAGTTGGTTTTACTGAGAAATTCATCAATGGACTAGGAGTTGGACACAAATAAATCCTTTAGGCTTCTCTTAAACTGAATTTCATTGGTTGTTAAGCTTTTTATGGCTGCTGGCAAGTTATTGAAAATGTGTGTTCGTGAATAATGCACACCTTTTTGTACAAGACTAAGTGACTTTAAATCCTTGTCAAGATTATTCTTATTTTTAGTATTGATTCAATTAATTGAGCTGTTGCTTTGAAAAAGTGATATATTTTTAATGACAAATTTCATTGAGGAATAAATATATTGGGAAGCAGTAGTTAGTACCCCTAGTTCCCTAAACAGGTTTCTGCAGGATGTTCTTGAGTCACACACTACATATAACTCTTACTGCACGGTTTTGTGCCCGGATAACTTTAGCTTGGCGTGATGAATTACCCCAAAAAATAATCCGATATGACATTATGGAATGAATGTACGCATAGTATGCCAGCATTTTCGTTTTTATGCCCCCTATGTCTGACACAAGTCGCCTTGCAAATAGAGATTTCTTAAGACGCTTCAGCAGTTCTGTGGTGTGCTCCTCCCGATTGAATTTATTATCAAGCTGTAATCCCAAGAATTTTTGGCTGTCTACTTCTTCTATCTGCTTGTCATCGTATGTTGGGCATATACTCGTGGGACACCCCTTACAAGTTCTGAACTGCGTCTAGTGTGTGTTTTCAAAGTTTAGTGACAAAGAATTGTCTAGGAACCAGTGATTAATGTCCACATATATTTTATTAGCTGATCTTTTTTAAGACTACACTTGATTTGCTATTTATTGCAATGTTTGTATCATCGGCAAACAAAACGAACTTGGCATCCAGTAATGTTACTGATGAAAGGTCATTGATACACACAAGAAAAAGTAAGGGCCCCAAAATGGAACCTTGTTGGACACCACATGTAATTAGTTCCCAGTTGGATGATGCCTGATAGCTTTATACATGTCTCTTTCCTAATAACACCCTTTGTTTCCTGCCAGAGATATAAGATTTGAACCATTTTGCAGCATTTCCTGTTACACTACAATATTATAATTTATTTAAAAGGATATTGTGATTTACACCGTCAAATGCCTTTGACAGATCACAAAATATACCAGTTGCCTGCAATTTTTTGTCTAATGAATTAAGCAGATTTTCACTGTAAGTGTAGATAGACTTCTCAATATCAGAACCCTTTAGAAATCCGAACTGTGACTTTGACATTCGCGACCCATTTAGGTAATCCCTTCGTGGTGCGTTGTTTTGGAGTGTAAATTATTATCCATTTGACATGCAAGTAATTAAATAGCTGTTTCACAAATGGCACCAAAGAACAGATGTGTATTGGTTGTTAGGAAAGCAAACAGAAGATAGCCCAGAGTGCGCTGTAGCCAGAAGTCGCCGCCTTTTACGCACCCATCCTGTGGTAGTCTGTCGACGTCGAGGAGGCCGCGAGTAGAGCGAGGAGCAAGGAAAGCAATGCGCGGCCGTACATGTTGGTGGCTGCGTCTGTCCTCTCCGGGCGCTCGCTCACTGCTGCATCAGCCGGCCGCCGGTCCCTTAAATACCCGCTGTGGCCCCGGCCTGACGAGGTGATCCCTCGGTGGAGGTCGGACGCAGCCTGCGCAGCAGTTCCTCAAAGGACGAAGGATGGTACCATGATACTCGAACCTTCCTACAGGCCAAACCAGAAGGTCAACTGGTACATTGACTGTTGTTGTTGTGGTCTATAGTCTGATTAAAATTACACTACTGGCCATTAAAATTGCTACACCACGATGATGACGTGCTACAGACGCTAAATTTAACCGACAGAAAGAAGGTGCTGTGATATGCAAATGATTAGCTTTTCAGAGCTTTCACACAAGATTGGCACCGCTGGCGACACCTGCAACGTGCTGACATGAGGAAAGTTTCCAACCGATTTCTACATCTACATCTACATTCATACTCCGCAAGCCACCCAACGGTGTGTGGCGGAGGGCACTTTACGTGCCGCTGTCATTACCTCCCTTTCCTGTTCCAGTCGCGTATGGTTCGCGGGAAGAACGACTGTCTGAAAGCCTCCGTGCGCGCTCTAATCTCTCTAATTTTACATTCGTGATCTCCTCGGGAGGTATAAGTAGGGGGAAGCAATATACTCGATACCTAATACAGAAACGCACCCTCTCGAAACCTGGCGAGCAAGCTACACCGCGATGCAGAGCGCCTCTCTTGCAGAGTCTGCCACTTGAGTTTATTAAACATCTCCGTAACGCTATCACGGTTATCAAATAACCCTGTGACGAAACGCGCCGCTCTTCTTTGGATCTTCTCTATCTCCTCCGTCAACCCGATCTGGTACGGATCCCACACTGATGAGCAATACTCAAGTATAGGTCGAACGAGTGTTTTGTAAGCCACCTCCTTTGTTGCTGGACTACATTTTCTAAGCACTCTCCCAATGAATCTCAACCTGGTACCCGCCTTACCAACAATTAATTTTATATGATCATTCCACTTCAAATCGTTCTCATACACAAACCGCAGTTGACCGGCGTTGCTTGGTGAAACGTTGTTGTGATGCCTCGTGTAAGGAGGAGAAACGCGTACCATCACGTTTCCGACTTTTATAAAGGTCGGATTGTAGCCTATTGCGATTGAGGTTTGTCGTATCGCGACATTGCTGCTCGCGTTGGTCGAGATCCAATGACTGTTAGCAGAATATGGAATCTGTGGGTTCAGGAGAGTAATAAGGAACGCAGTGCTGTATCCCAACGGCCTCATATCACTAGCAGTCGAGATGACAGGCATCTTATCCGCATGGCTGTAACGGATCGTGCAGCCACGTCTCGATCCCTGAGTCAATAGATGGGGACGTTTGCAAGACAACAACCATCTGCACAAACAGTTCGACGACGTTTGCAGCAGCATGGACTAGCAGCTCGGTGACCATGGCTGCGGTTACCCTAGACGCTGAATCACAGACAGGAGCGCCTGCGATGGTGTACTCAACGACGAACCGTGGTGCACGAATGGCAAAACGTCATTTTTTCGAATGAATCCAGGTTCTGTTTACAGCGTCATGATGGTCGCATCCCTGTTTGGCAATGTCGCTACATTTCAGCAGGATAATGCACGACCGCATGTTGGCCGGCCGAAGTGGCCGTGCGGTTAAAGGCGCTGCAGTCTGGAACCGCAAGACCGCTACGGTCGCAGGTTCGAATCCTGCCTCGGGCATGGATGTTTGTGATGTCCTTATGTTAGTTAGGTTTAACTAGTTCTAAGTTCTAGGGGACTAATGACCTCAGCAGTTGAGTCCCATAGTGCTCAGAGCCATTTGAACCATTTGACCGCATGTTGCATGTCCTGTACGGGCCTTTCTGGATACAGAAAATGTTCGACTGCTGCCCTGCCAGCATATTCTCCAGATCTCTCACCAATTGAAAACGTCTGGTTAATGGTGGCCGAGCAACTGGCTCGTTACAATACGCCAGTCACTACTCTTTATGAACTGTGGTATCGTGTTGAAGCTGCATGGGCAGCTGTACCTGTACACGCCATCCAAGCTCTGTTTGACTCAATGCCCAGACGTATCAAGGCCGTTATTACGGCCAGAGGTGGTTGTTCTGGGTACTGATTTCTCAGGATCTATGCACCGAAATTGCGTGAAAATGTAATCACATGTCAGTTCTAATATAATATATTTGTCGAATGAATACCCATTTATCATCTGCATATCTTCTTGGTGTAGCAATTTTAATAGCCAGTAGTGTACTTCATAGTTCACACTTCACGTGATGGATGTGTGTCCCTGCAATCTAAGCGCTCAGCGTCACGCCTGAACTGTTCACCATTGGCAAACGGCCAAAGAAAATGGTGTATTAACTTCTGATTCTTTGTCTGGCTTTTTTTCCTAGGTCCGGTCCTTTTATTTCGCACAACAAAGGTAACGAAACACGCACATTTCGTACACATCACTAGCGAAAGATTATTGGATACTTTCGCACAAGAAGCGCTTCGGCTTCACATATTTAGTTATCATCACAGAGACCGGCCCAGCTTCATACGCCGTTGTAACTGGTTCAGTATCTAAATAGATCAAATGACAGAATCCTAAGATTTTCCAAAGGGCAGTGGTCACGTGTGAGTCTATTGTGTGAAAGCGTGTGGGTTCGAACATCGGCAGGTAATTATAATTTTTTTGCTTTTTTAAATTTTTTACCAATATGACTCTGACTATTATTATTTTCAGTTAATTTATTTCAGTCTGTTTTTTGTTTTATTTTTAGTTTTTGGTTTCACCATTTTCAACATCATCTTGACTTTTTTGTTTGCACTGTTCTTTTTTTTTTTTTTTTCCTATCACTCTTCTTTCATTTGGCATGTGTATCTGTTGCCTGTAACCTTTAAATGAGTTTCAACCAGGACTGCTCGTCAGTCGGTATCGCATCAGCTCGCTTAGCAAAAGCGATAAATTACTGCTTTAACAGTCGTGAGCAAAGCAAGCATGTTTAATAGTTCCGTCGCTGGTTACTCACCTCCGTTTCCTCGGACACATTGCACATCAAGAGGTTGTGGTTAGGTTTGGGACAAGAGTGCGAATTTAGGGCTTCGAAAAGCGTCGTCTGCCACAGTCATTGGTCTCTTAAAATCGTCTGTGAACAGAGCATCTAGCATTCCGGCTATATCTCGTAGCAGCAGCTTCCAACATTGCTCCACGTTACAAGACCGAGCCGTGGCCAGCGTGCTGACACTGTAGCGCCATGTAACAGACGTCAACTATCAAGTAATTTCAAACGGACTGTAGTTACCAGATTGGTTTGCTGCAGCTTTCCGTGCTAACATATCCTCAACAATATTATTCATTCCTGCACAACTATTTGCTACCCACCTCCATCTCAATCCGCTCACTGTATTCAAACCATATTCTCCTTATCGACCTGACTTTTAATTGATGCCTCAGCATAATCCTACCAACTCACCCCTATTTTTAGTCAAGTTGTGCCATACGTTTTTTGCTCGGTTAGATTCAGTACCTCCTCATTAGTTACCCAATCTACTCATCAAATCTTCAAAATTCTCCTGTAGCGCTGTTACTCAAAAGCTTCTAGCCCCTTCTTGCCTGAAATGTTGAATGTTCACGTTTCACTTCCGAACAATGCTATATTCCACACACAACTTTTATAAAACGCTTCTTAATGTGTCACCAAACTTATGTTTTTCAAATATCGTTTTCTAGCTTATGTCAGTCTTCATTAGACTTCCATGCCTCAATCCAACGGAATCCTTATAGAATCGCTTTGTTCTCTGTCTGTCCGACTGTTAAGAAACATTTTGCTCAGGTACAGGTAGGTGTATCGAGCTCAAGTTTTTGTGGCGTACTAAGGTCTACAGGGTGGTCCACTGAACGTGACCGGGCCAAATATCTCACGAATCAACGTCAAACGAAAAAACTAGAAAGAACGAAACTTGTCTAGCTTCAAGGGGTAAACCAGATGGCGCTATGGTTAACCCGCTAGATGGCGCTGCCATAGGTCAAATGGCTATCAACTACGTTTTTCTAAACAGGAACACCCATTTTTATTACATATTCGTGTAGTACGTAAAGGAAATATGAACGTTTTAGTTGGACCAGTTTTTTCGCTTTGTGACAGATGGCGCTGTAATAGTCTTAAACGTATAAGTACGTGGTATCATTCGTGGTAACATTCCGCCAGTGCGGACGGTATTTGGTACGTGTTACATTAACCTGTGTTAAAGTTGACCGTTTACTAATTGCGGAAAAGGTCGATATCGTGCTGATGTATGGCTATTGTGATCAAAATGCCCAACGGGCGTGTGCTATGTATGCTGCTAGGTATCCTGGACGACATCATCCAAGTGTACGGACCGTTCACCGGATAGTTACGTTATTTAAGGAAACAGGAAGTTTTCAGCCACATGTGAAACGTCAACCACGACCTGCAACAAATGATGATGTCCGAGTAGGTGTTTAAGTTGCTGTCGCGGCTAATCCGCACATCAATAGCAGACAAATCGCGCGAGAATCGGGAATCTCAACAACGTCGGTGTTGAGAATGCTACATCAAAAAATGGCTCTGAGCACTATGGGACTCAACATCTTAGGTCATAAGTCCCCTAGAACTTAGAACTACTTAAACCTAACTAACCTAAGGACATCACACACAGCCATGCCCGAGGCAGGATTCGAACCTGCAGCCGTAGCAGTCCCGCGGTTCCAGACTGCAGCGCCAGAACCGCACGGCCACCGCGGCCGGCAATGCTACATCAACACCGATTGCACCCGTACCATATTTCTATGCACCAGGAATTGCATGGCGACGACTTTAACGTCGTGTGCAGTTCTGCCACTGGGCACAAGAGAAATTACGGGACGATGGCAGATTTTTTGCACGCGTTCTATTTCGCGACGAAGCGTCATTCACCAACAGCGGTAACGTAAACCGGCATAATATGCGCTATTGGGCAACGGAAAATCCACGATAGCTGCGACAAGTGGAACATCAGCGACCTTGGCGGGTTAATGTATGGTGCGGCATTCTAGGAGGAAGGATAATTGGCCCCTATTTTATCGATGGCAATCTAAATGGTGCAGTGTATGATGATTTCCTACGTAATGTTCTACCGATGTTACTACAAGATGTTTCACTGCATGACAAAATGGCGATGTACTTCCAACATGATGGATGTCCGGCACATAGCTCGCGTGCGGTTGAAGCGGTATTTAATAGCATATTTCATGACAGGTGGATTGGTCGTCGAAGCACCATACCAAGGCCCGCACGTTCACCGGATCTGACGTCCCCGGATTTGCTTCTGTGGGGAAAGTTGAAGGATATTTGCCATCGTGATCCACCGACAACGCCTAACAACACGCGTCAGCGTATTGTCAATGCATGTGCGAAAATTACGGAAGGCGAACTACTTGCTGTTGAGAGGCATGTCGTTACACGTATTGCCAAATGCATTGAGGTTGACGGACATCATTTTGAGCATTTATTGCATTAATGTGTTATTTACAGGAAATCAAGCTGTAAAAGCATGCGTTTTCAGAAATGATAAGTTCACAAAGGTACATGTATCACATTGGAACAACCGAAGTAATATGTTCAAACGTACCTACGTTCTGTATTTTAATTTATAAAACACACCTGTTACCAGCCGTTCGTCTAAAATTGTGAGCCATATGTTTGTGACTATTGCAGCACCATCTATCACAAAGCGAAAAAAGTGGTCCAACTAAAACATTCATATTTCTTTACGTACGACACGAATATGTAATAAAAAATGGGGGTTCCTATTTTAAAAAAGGCAGTTGATATCCGTTTGACCTATGGCAGCGCCATGTAGCGGGCCAACCATAGCGCCATCTGGTTTCCCCCTTCAAGCTATACAAGTTTCGTTCTTTGTAGTTTTTTCGTTTGACACTTATTTCGTGGACCACCCTGTATAGTCCCTGGGCGATGTAAAAATTTAAGCTTCTAAGTGATTGCAGTCAGAAGATACAGCCATTTATGTCACAAAACTCATTTATCAAAACGTATAAGGTAGTTCTCGTTGACCTAGGATTATGAAATTTGCAAAGACACACAGCCTTACTCTACAAGTAAAGAAAAAATTCGGAGATTGTTCATTTGAAATTACCGAACATGAAAAATTCATCCACTTATCTGTCCGTCTGTTAAGACCCCTTTTTCTCTGCAACGGGTTGGCGTATCAAGTACAGGTTTATGTCACATACTGAAGTCTATGACCCCTTGGGGGTGTAAAACATTTAAGCTTTCAATTCAATTCAGTCAATTGATTCTGACAGTTATGTCAAACATTCTGAAACTCGCAAACAAACACACAAAAACAATAGGGTTCCTTCCGTTGACATGAAATCATGATATTCGGCGAGAACCGAGGTTTCACATAACCGCTAAAGGAAAAAATCCGGAAATTGTTAATTTTTAATCATATCACACAAAAAGAATATTTTTTCTTCATTTTTATGGTCCCGTTCGTCAGTCGGTAAAAAAGGAATCCTTATACGATCACTTTGTTGTCCGCCTGTCTGTCTGACTGTTAAAAACGTTTTCTCTCAGATGCGTATCAAGTTGAAAATTTCTCTCAGATACAGGTATACGTATCAAGATGAAAATTATGTCTCATGCTCACGCCTATGAGACCTTGCCGGTGTAATAAATGTAAACTTGTAAGTCAATGTAACGGAAAGATGCGGACGTTTGTGTCGCATATTTTGTTACTCGCAAACTCACTCACCAAAATCTGTAGGGTGCTTCTCGTTGGTCAAGAACCATGAAATTTGGCAAAAAAACAAGGACTCACAGTGCAAGCAAAGCAAAAAACCGAAATCTATAAATTTGTAATAATATCACAGGAAAAAGAAATTGACGTCTGTTATCAGACCGTCTGTCTGTAAGTCTGCAAAGAGCTCTTTTTCCCAGGAACAGGTAGACGTTTCAAGATGCGAATGTTTGTTTGACATACAGCTTGAAACGCCGTACATATGTGCAGCAATTTCTCCTGGAAATCTGATGAGGGTAAAATTCCGAAAGGTGTCATATGGGCAATACAGCGAGGTGACAAAAGGCGACGGATATATCCTACTATAGAAGTCCATAATTGAGAAGGTGTTGCCGGTGCAGGACTCTTGCACGAACTGACCTCTCAACTACACTCCTGGAAATGGAAAAAAGAACACATTGACACCGGTGTGTCAGACCCACCATACTTGCTCCGGACACTGCGAGAGGGCTGTACAAGCAATGATCACACGCACGGCACAGCGGACACACCAGGAACCGCGGTGTTGGCCGTCGAATGGCGCTAGCTGCGCAGCATTTGTGCACCACCGCCGTCAGTGTCAGCCAGTTTGCCGTGGCATACGGAGCTCCATCGCAGTCTTTAACACTGGTAGCATGCCGCGACAGCGTGGACGTGAACCGTATGTGCAGTTGACGGACTTTGAGCGAGGGCGTATAGTGGGCATGCGGGAGGCCGGGTGGACGTACCGCCGAATTGCTCAACACGTGGGGCGTGAGGTCTCCACAGTACATCGATGTTGTCGCCAGTGGTCGGCGGAAGGTGCACGTGCCCGTCGACCTGGGACCGGACTGCAGCGACGCACGGATGCACGCCAAGACCGTAGGATCCTACGCAGTGCCGTAGGGGACCGCACCGCCACTTCCCAGCAAATTAGGGACACTGTTGCTCCTGGGGTATCGGCGAGGACCATTCGCAACCGTCTCCATGAAGCTGGGCTACGGTCCCGCACACCGTTAGGCCGTCTTCCGCTCACGCCCCAACATCGTGCAGCCCGCCTCCAGTGGTGTCGCGACAGGCGTGAATGGAGGGACGAATGGAGACGTGTCGTCTTCAGCGATGAGAGTCGCTTCTGCCTTGGTGCCAATGATGGTCGTATGCGTGTTTGGCGCCGTGCAGGTGAGCGCCACAATCAGGACTGCATACGACCGAGGCACACAGGGCCAACACCCGGCATCATGGTGTGGGGAGCGATCTCCTACACTGGCCGTACACCACTGGTGATCGTCGAGGGGACACTGAATAGTGCACGGTACATCCAAACCGTCATCGAACCCATCGTTCTACCATTCCTAGACCGGCAAGGGAACTTGCTGTTCCAACAGGACAATGCACGTCCGCATGTATCCCGTGCCACCCAACGTGCTCTAGAAGGTGTAAGTCAACTACCCTGGCCAGCAAGATCTCCGGATCTGTCCCCCATTGAGCATGTTTGGGACTGGATGAAGCGTCGTCTGACGCGGTCTGCACGTCCAGCACGAACGCTGGTCCAACTGAGGCGCCAGGTGGAAATGGCATGGCAAGCCGTTCCACAGGACTACATCCAGCATCTCTACGATTGTCTCCATGGGAGAATAGCAGCCTGCATTGCTGCGAAAGGTGGATATACACTGTACTAGTGCCGACATTGTGCATGCTCTGTTGCCTGTGTCTATGTTCCTGTGGTTCTGTCAGTGTGATCATGTGCTGTATCAGACCCCAGGAATGTGTCAATAAAGTTTCCCCTTCCTGGGACAATGAATTCACGGTGTTCTTATTTCAATTTCCAGGAGTGTATGTCCCGCTCGATGGGATTCATGTCGGTAGATCTGGGTGACCAAATCATGAGGTCGAATTGACCTGAATGTTCTCCAGACTAATCGCGGATAGCTGTGGGGCGACGTGGGATACTGTAATTTACAAAAGTTCCATCGGTGTTTGGGCACATGAAGTACATAAATGGCTGAAACTGGCCTCCAGATGTACGGAAGTAACCATTACGAGCCAATTATCCTTTCAGTTGGACCAGAGGGTATAATCCATTCCGTGTAAACACAGCCAACACCATTATGGAGCCACCGCCAGCTTACACAGTGCCTCGATGACAACCTCAGTCCATTGCTTCATGGGATCTTTACCACAGCCTTATCCTACCATCAGCTCTTACCAACTACTGTCTGGACTCATCTAACCAGGTCTCGGTTTTCCGGTTGTCTAGTGTCCAACCGATACGGTCACGAGCCCAGGAGAGTCGCTGCAGGCGACGTCGTGCTGTTAACAATGACACTCGCGTCAACCGTCTGCTGCCATAACCCATTAACGTCAAATTTCACCGCACTCTCCTCATGGACGTCGATTTGCAGTAGGGTTCTGGAGCATATACTGTATTCAAACATTATGAATCACCTGTAAGGGTACGATCTATTGATACGTAATCAGCTTGGTTTCAGAAAACATCGTTCTTGTGCAACGCAGCTAGCTCTTTATTCGCACGAAGTGATGGCCGCTATCGAGAGGGGATCTCAAGTTGATTCCGTATTTCTAGATTTCCGGAAAGCTTTTGACACCGTTCCTCACAAGCGACTTCTAACCAAGCTGCGGGCCTATGGGGTATCGTCTGAGTTGTGCGACTGGATTCGTGATTTCCTGTCAGGAAGGTCGCAGTTCGTAGTAATAGACGGCAAATCATCGAGTAAAACTGAAGTGATATCAGGTGTTCCCCAGGGAAGCGTCCTGGGACCTCTGCTGTTCCTGATCTATATAAATGACCTGGGTGACAATCTGAGCAGTTCTCTTAGGTTGTTCGCAGATGATGCTGTAATTTACCGTCTAGTAAGGTCATCCGAAGATCAGTATCAGTTGCAAAGCGATTTAGAAAAGATTGCTGTATGGTGTGGCAGGTGGCAGTTGACGCTAAATAACGAAAAGTGTGAGGTGATCCACATGAGTTCCAAAAGAAATCCGTTGGAATTCGATTACTCGATAAATAGTACAATTCTCAAGGCTGTCAATTCAACTAAGTACCTGGGTGTTAAAATTACGAACAACTTCAGTTGGAAAGACCACATAGATAATATTGTGGGGAAGGCGAGCCAAAGGTTGCGTTTCGATGGCAGGACACTTAGAAGATGCAACAAGTCCACTAAAGAGACAGCTTACACTACACTCGTTCGTCCTCTGTTAGAATATTGCTGCGCGGTGTGGGATCCTTACCAGGTGGGATTGACGGAGGACATCGAAAGGGTGCAAAAAAGGGCAGCTCGTTTTGTGTTATCACGTAGTAGGGGAGAGAGTGTGGCAGATATGATACGCGAATTGGGATGGAAGTTATTACAGCAAAGACGTTTTTCGTCGCGGCGAGATCTATTTACGAAATTTCAGTCACCAACTTTCTCTTCCGAATGCGAAAATATTTTTTTGAGCCCAACCTACATAGGTAGGAATGATCATCTAAATAAAATAAGAGAAATCAGAGCTCGAACAGAAAGGTTTAGGTGTTCGATTTTCCCGCGCGCTGTTCGGGAGTGGAATGGCAGAGAGATAGTATGATTGTGGTTTGATGAACCCTCTGCCAAGCACTTAAATGTGAATTGCAGAGTAGTCATGTAGATGTAGATGTAGATGGATATGTTCGTCGTATGTTCCACATTGACTTCTGCGGTTATTTCACGCAGTGTATCTCGTTAGTTAGTTAGTTAGTTAGTTAGTTAGTTACATGTCCCATGGATCATTTTGCACGGTAGATCGTAATGATGTGGAACGAGTCATTTTACGAGGCGTGTTTTTTAAGTAAGTACCGTTTTAAAATTTAAAAAAAGACATGCTAAGATATCTCAATAATTTTATTTTCACATGAAAGACTGTACCTTAATCTACTGTTTACATAATTTCCGTTAATATTGAGGCACTTGTCATAACGTTGTACCAGTTTTTCAATACCCTCCTCATAGAAGTCTGCCGCCTGACTTGTTAGCCACTGCATCACCACTGTTTTGACTTCGTCATCGTCTTGAAGAAGCTGACCGCCCTGGTGTTTCTTCAAGTGCAGGAACAGATGGTAGTCACTGGGCGCAAGATCGGGGCTGTACGGAGGATGATCTAGAGTTTCCCATCGAAAAGATGTGATGAGATATTTGGTCTGATACGCCACATGCTGACGGGCATTGTCTTTCAGCAAAACGTTGCCCTTGCTCAACTTCCACGGACTGTTGCTTTGACTCTGGTGGGACGTAGGCGACCCATATTTCATAGCCCGTAACAATTTGGCTTAAGAAACATCACCGTCGTTGTGGTACCGCTCAAGGAAAGTCAATGCACTGTCTAAACGTTTGGTTATGTGCACATCCGTCAACATTTTTGGTACCCAACGTGCGCACAATTTTCGGTGATTCAAGTGCTCGGTCACAATGTCATACAAAACACTACGAGAAACTTCAGGAAAGTCATCCTGCAAGGAGGAAATCGTAAAGCATCTGTTTTCTCACACCTTATTGTCGACTTCGTGCACCAAACATTCATTAACGACCGAAGGGCGCCCACTCCGTTGCTCATCTTGCTCATTTGTGCGGCCTTCTTTAAATGCTCTCACCCACTTTCTTACCATTCCATCACTCATGATGTTTTCTCCGTAAACTGCACAGATCTCCCGATGAATATCGATCGCTTTTAGGCCTTTAGCACTAAGAAATCTTATAACAGCCCCGTACTTCACAGTCGGCGGGACTCACGATTATCGGAGGCATCTTAAACGCTCAGTACACGAAGTAAACAAAGAAGAATCAGACTGTAATGGCGTCAGTGCGTAGATTAAGGTACAGGCTTTCATGTAAAAATAAAATTATTGACATATCTTAGGACGTCTTTTTTTATTTCAGAACGGTACTTACTTAAAAAATATGCCTCGTACAGCCGCGCGGGATTACCCGAGCGATCTAAGGCGCTGCGGTCATGGACTGTGCGGCTGATCCCGGCGGAGGTTCGAGTCCTCCCTCGGGCATGGGTGTGTGTGTTTGTCCTTAGTATAATTTAGGTTACGTAGTGTGTAAGCTTAGGGACTGATGACCTTAGCAGTTATGTCCCATAAGATTTCACACATTTTTTTTGCCTCGTACATTCACATCACAAATTAATTTGTACGTGTGGTTAGGTTAAATTCTGTACATTCCTAATTTTTTTTTACACGCAGAAGTTAGTAATTCTTACCAATCACCTTTTAAACATTGTAATAACAGAAATTTTCCCATGGAACTGGAGGAGTTGTCAAGGAGAAACTTTCTCAGTTTATTTTTAAATTTTACTTTGCTGTCTGTCAGACTTTTGTGTCACTGGGTGAGTGATCCAAAATTTTTGTTGCAGCACTGGGCTCCCCTTTTTGTGCTAAATGCAACTTTATTGTGAACGTCATTTTTCCTTCTGGTAACGTAATTACATACATCGTTGCTCCTTTTGAATTGTAGTGGATTATTTACTACAAACTTCATGAGGGAATAAATATACTGTGAAGCATTATACAGAATGCCCAACATCCTTAAACGGATTTCTACAAGATGACCGTGGGTATTATTCTCACAACACGTTTTTGCGCTATGAAGACTTTCTTTCTTAAAGATGAGTTAACGCAGAACATTATTCGATATGACATTACTGAATGAAACTATGCAAAATATGTCAGCCAACTAATATGTCTCTCCCCAAGATTTGCAATGACTCTAGGTCAAATGTGGCTGAACTAAGTTGTTTTAGAAGTTACAAAATGTGTTTTTTTTAATTTAAATTCTGATCAATATGGACACCAAATGATTACTAAGTTTGCGCAATATTTATTACTTCCTCGCCAGGTCTTACACTTACCGTTGGTGCTGTACCCATATAGGTGCAGAACTGAATGTGTTCTGCCTTTTTAAAATTGCGGGTGAGACAATTTGCAAAAAATCAGTCAAAATTACTTTTAAGAACTTTGTTTACCACTTCTTCTATTCCTGTATGTTTGAATTGGTTGCAATACTAGTGTCATCTGCGAAAAGAACTGTTTCTGCTTGTTGTGTGTTTGACGAACAACAGTGGACTTAAGATTGAGATTTGGGGCACCCCATTCGTCAGAATTATGTCCCTGGACTATGCTGGCTGAATTACTGAGTACACATGTCTGCATTTTTTTTGTTAGGTGTGATATTATCCATTGGTTGGGTATACCATCAGTCCCATAAAACTTCGATTCATCTAGGAGAATAGTGATTCACGCAGTCAACGACTTAGATAGGTCGTAGAAAATACCATCCGCTACTATTTTATTATTTAATACTTGTAAAGTCTGGTGAGTGAACATGTAGGAATTCTCAGTAGAGCAACCCTTCTGAAACCGATACTGTGATTTGCTACGGATGTTGTTGTTGCTAAGATGAGATACTATTTTATAATACGTCGCCTTTCAAACCTTTGAGAAAATGTGAGACAGGTGGGTAGTTATTGACATCTCTCTTATTACCTGTCTTAAAGACGTCTACATCTACATCTACATTTATACTCCGCAAACCACCCAACGGTGTGTGGCGGAAGGCACTTTACGTGCCACTGTCATTACCTCGCTTTCCTGTTCCAGTCTCGTATGGTTTCTCGGGAAGAACGACTGCCGGAAACCTTCCGTGCGCGCTCGAATCTCTCTAATTTTACATTCATGATCTCCTAGGGAGGTATAAGTAGGGGGAAGCAATATATTCGATACCTCATCCAGAAACGCACCCTCTCGAAACCTGGCCAGCAAGCTACACCGCGATGCAGAGCGTCTCTCCTGCAGAGTATGCCACTTGAGTTTGCTAAACATCTCCGTAACGCTATCACGCTTACCAAATAACCCAGTGAAGAAACGCGCCGCTCCTCTTTGGATCTTCTCTGTCTCCTCCGTCAACACGACCAGGTACGGATCCCACACTGATAAGCAATACTCAAGTACAGGTCGAACGAGTGTTTTGTAAGCCATCTCCTTTGTTTATGGACTACATTTTCTAAGGACTCTCCCAATGAATCTCAACCTGGCACCCGCCTTACCAACAATTAATTTTATCTGATCATTCCACTTCAAATCGTTCCGTACGCATTCTCCCAGATATTTTACAGAAGTAACTGCTACCAGTGTTTGTTCCGCTATCATATAATCATACAATAAAGGATCCTTCTTTCTATGTATTCGCAATACATTACATTTGTCTATGTTAAGGGTCAGTTGCCACTCCCTGTACCAAGTGCCTATCCGCTGCAGATGTTCCTGCATTTCGCTGTAATTGTCTAATGCTGCAACTTCTCTGTATACTACAGCATCATCCGCGAAAAGCCGCATGGAACTTCCGACACTATCTACTAGGTCATTTATATATATTGTGAATAGCAATGGTCCCATAATACTCTCCCGTGGCACGCCAGAGGTTACTGTAACGTCTGTAGACGTCTCTCTATTGAGAGGGATTTAACGACGACATATTTCAGTCGGTCTGGAAAAATGCCATGAGTTTGTGATGCATTACATATTTCGGATAAGACTGAACTTGTTATATGGGAACAAATCTTTAGTACTCCACTGGAAACACCATCAAAGCCATACGGGCTTTTATTTTTGAGAGAATGTATAATTTTCTTAATTTTAGACGGAGAAGTTGGTGATACATTCACGTGACTGAATTTGATGGGGGTTACTGTTTCAACTTACTGCTGTGATTTTTCTCTTGAACTGTTTGTGCTCGTGCTTTCTACTACATTTAATAAATGATTATTAAAAACATTTGCTCCCTGTGACTCATCATTTATAGTCCTTCCATTCGTATAATATTGGTGTTATCTTGTTCTGCGGCTGGTTGTCCTGTCTCTCGTTTCACTACATTAAATAAAACCTTAAGTCTGTTGTCAGAATCATTGATTTCTGGCGTAATTGCATGTTCCTTGATTTTTTAATAACCTTTCTTAGTACTGCAACTACTGCAGGATCCCTACGTGTTGTTGCCAAAAGGTACATTTCCCTTTTCCTGTCACAAGATACTTTAATCCCTCTAGTGATCCATGATTTATTTACATGGTACTTTAGTGTCCCTTCTAATTAGCTTATGAGGAACGCTATTTCAAATAATGACATGAATTTGTAGTAGAATAGATTAAATTTTATTTTGACCTTTGGCCGGCCGGGGTGGCCGTGCGGTTCTAGGCGCTGCAGTCCGGAACCGCGGGACTGCTACGGTCGCAGGTTCGAATCCTGCCTCGGGCATGGATGTGTGTGATGTCCTTAGGTTAGTTAGGTTCAAGTAGTTCTAAGTTTTAGGGGACTGATGACCTAAGATGTTAAGTCCCACGGTGCTCAGAGCCATTTGAACCAACCGTTTTGACCTTTTTTTTATTATAAATTTCATCCCAGGTCACCACTCTCTACGCAAACGACGCTCCTCTCAATCGCTAAGTGAAGGCCGTCGGCCATTGCATTCTCCGTGGTGAGATGTTAATACCTGAAATATGATATTCTCGGTACACTCTTGAACACTGTGGAATACTGAATTCCCTAACGACTTTCGAAACGGAATATCCCATGCGTCTAGCTTCTACTACTATTTCGCACTGTTAATTCCTGTCTCACGGCCATAAGCATGTCGGAAACCTTTTCACTTGGAATATTTGCTGCATCATCTTGGTGAAAAAATTGCAGAAAACCTTAGTAGCACTGTCGTTGGTAACATTGCTATTTCTATCAGGGATTAAAGATATTGATTGTTTCATACTGCTGGTATAATTTCAGACGAGCAGTGCCTATTTACATTTTGTGCCGGGGTTTCGAGACATTCTGTCGTATTTAGAGGTATTAATAACAATACGCATTGAAGTCTGCACTACCATCCGAGCACCTGTAAGCTGTCGCCAGCTTTTTTCTTTTGAGATTTTGTGATCTTTTAAATGCGGCATGGCTTTTGTGTTGCTTCTTTAATAGTGTCTTGCACACATTTGTGCGCCATGAAGAATCTCTTCTGGTGTTATTAATTTGCTTGGTATACTGAGGAGGGGGCATAAGACCTTGGCTTCATAAAGAAAAAAAGCTGTTATGGGTGTGAAGAAATTTATTTACTCAACATATTTCCTCTTGAGCTGAACACATTTTAGGCATTTTTATTCGAGCTGCTTTAATCCAACTAAAAAACAAAAGAATTCTATTTTGCTCCAAACCACTCACCCGCAGCTTTTCTGATTTCCTCGGTGTTCAGAAATCGTCTTCCCTTGAAATGTTTTTGAGATACTGGAACAGATATTAGTCCGAGGGGGTCAAGTCAGTTGAATAGGGTGGATGTTTGAGGCTTTCAAAGCGAAGATCTGCCGTTTTGTGAGCAGGGGCATTGTCTTGTAGAAACAAGATTCCTTTTCTCAGATTTCCTCGACGTTTGGAGACCAATTGTTGCTTCATTTTGTCGAGAAGTTCAACATAGTACTTTGCCGTGATGGTTTTACCACGCTGATTTTACCACCTCACAGGTAGGAGACGAGGTACTGGCAGAATTGAAGCTGTGAGGAGGGGTCGTAATTCGTGCTTGGGTAGCTCAGACGGTAGAGCACTTGCCCGCAAAGGCAAAGGTCCCTAGTTCGAGTCTCGGTCCTGCACACAGTTTTAATCTGCCAGGAAGTTTTACGTTGGAAGTAGCCAATAAATTGTATTACATCTTTATTCCAGTAGACGGATGCATGCAGCTTGCCTGCTGATCCTTGCGTTTTGAACTTCTCTGTACGTGAATAACCATGAGGCTCCATTTTGTAGACTGGTCTTTAGTCCCTGGTTCATAATTGTACACTCCTGTTTCATCCATGATGACGAGACAATCCAAAAATCCCACCCCTGCGGAACTGGGCCAAAATGGACTACGAAGCAACCACTCGTTCACGCTTCTGGTCTGCATTGAGACATGGGCACCCAGTTGGCTAAGAGCTTTCTCATGTCCAAAATCTGATGAATAATATGGCCACACTTTCGTAGGATATGCCCAGGGTCTCTGCTATCATTTTAGCAGTTATCCTCCGATCGTCCAGGATCACGGAATAAACAGCATCCACGGTTTTTAGAACTGTGGCTTGAGTTGGCTTCGCAGGACGCTCTACATCTTCAGTGCTGAAATGCCCTGTTTTAAGTTCAGTAACACAAATCATGATAGTGCAGTAAGAAGAGCATTTAGCATCCAGTGTACCAGACATATCATCATACATTTGTTTGGCCATGTTCTCTTTAAACAGACATGCTCAATAACAGCACTACTATCTTTCACTGTGATTTCTACATTTTCTTGCGGCACGTTCCCTTCAGACCGCCACAGAAAAATTTTAAAAAATCAGTATGAGTGCTACGCAATACTATCACATATAATGTAAATAACAAATGGGGGAAAAGGTCTTTAAAAGGAATAAGTTACAAATTTATTTCGGTTGTCGAGTATAGCTTCTACCCATACTAAATTGCAGCTACTATCTCGTTCAGTTTCTTTATATGACAAACTACTTCTAACAGCAGCAAATACAACACTACCAACTGGATTATGTCTATCCATTTTGAGCGCCGTTAGGTCTCTTGTAAAAAATCGCACTGAAATTATCGTGGAGTTTAGCCAGCTTTCAGTGCTTGAGGCTCTTTTTTTTTTTTTTTTTCAGCGCAGCTACAAACATTTACAGCTAACGAGGGGAGCCCGATGCAGGCCACTCTGTGATACAGTCGAAACCTGCCATGATGAAAGAAGGGTGAAAGTAAGAGGGACACTTATTTCGGATTAGGTGGCATCAACCAAGAGTTTTCTACAAAATTACTGTCACACGTTCGTCGTGACTTCATCAGTCCACTCAAACATCGTGAAGCCAACAGAGCTGGCAGCGCAGTGGCTGAAGTAAGAGCATTGTTTCGAAAGTTCGGGCTCGGTGTTTAAATCCAGTCTTATGTTTTGTTTTGCTTTTTTTTTTTTATCGCGGAAGTACGTCACATCAACATTTTTGTGACATCGTGAAATACAATAGAATTATTGATAAATGAAAAAGGCATTTCAAATCTTAGTGAAATAGATTGTATTATCACAATTGTTATATAATCGTACATAATTAATAGTAATTGAAAATCGAAAACATAAAAATTCTAGTAATTCAATTTTTGATTCGAGTTTTACTTTTATGTTACTAGAGAACCAGAGCTCTCATAAAAATGCTCAAATCATAAAAATTCGGAGCCCCACGAGCAATATGCCATGGGACATATGTCACAGTCACATTTTTTTCGTGTGAATGTCATTAGGATAACAACCACAAGATATGGCGATAATTCGACTGTTTACCACACATATCGCATTTTCTCGAAAGTTGGAGGCTGCAACTGATTGTGGGCCAAGAAAGGTGTGTATTTTAAACGCATCGCTTCTACTTTTAATTTCCTATTGTTGTGATATGAGAGTAGCGCACTTCTGTAATCGGCGAATGTGATTCTTCACTTGTTAGTAAAAGTATACGTCGCAGGGGCTTACATAACTACGTTGTCTTCGGTGAATTTTTTTTTTTTTTTAATGAACAAGTCGCTATTCCGATTTCATCGACAAACAGCTCTTCCTATAAGGAGAGGTCGGTTTGCCCATCCCACGAGTCAATAAAGTTCAGAAATTGCTACATTTTTACATAAGGCAGCAAAAATTTGTCCAGAAACTGATGGGATTGTTCTGAGCTTTCCTGGTTTTTCGGCTGCTGCGTGCACATTCAGATGTCGTTCCATTAATTAGTTTACGTATTGATCGCCTCGAGGACCAAATTTGTCGCTAACGTCTTGGACAGAAACGAAAACTGTAGGTTACAGCTTTCTGGAAGACGTTAATCCCTGTAAATTGTAATAATCAAATCTATTTTTAAAAATATTTGATAGGTGATTTTTTGTCATTAATTCCAATGTATTTAACGATATTACAAAAAAAATATTAATGTCATATACTTCCGCTGAAACAAAAGAAAAAAACCAACATAAGATTAGATTTGAAAGCGGTGAGCAAAATTTCGAAACCCTGCCCGCAGTCACTGCGTTAGCAGCGCGCTTTGATCTACGCAGCGCGAGTAGCCTGATGAAGGTGGGTCGCAACTTTGACCTTCGTTTTCTCGGAAGCTATTGCGCGTTGGCGCCTAAGCCAAATTAAGTGTCCTTTTAATTTTATCCTTTTAATCACCCTGCTAAATTTCGACTCTATCAGAGGGACCTACGTTGCATTGCCGTTGTAAGACACCGATGTCGTCTAACTCTACGATCGTTCTGTGTTAGATCTGCTGTCCATGAGACTATGTTACCTGTTTGAATTTTTCAGAGACCCTCTAGTCAAACCACTCTTCACAGACTCCACAACCCTTGCAGCCATCATCTGTGTGTAATTCACTTCAGATCTACCCTTTGACGAAGGAAACTGCAGCCCACACCGTTGCAGAAGATCTGACCCTCCGGTTCAGCCACATCAAAAATGGTTCAAATGGCTCTGAGCACTATAGGACTTAACTTCTGAGGTCATCAGTCCCCTAGAAGTTAGAACTACTTAAACCTAACTAACCTAACGACATCACACACATCAATGCCCGAGGCAGGATTCGAACCTGCGACCGTAGCGGCCGCGCGGTTCCAGACCGAAGCGCCTCAGCCACATCACTCAGCTCTGTAGTGAAGACCCTCAATCGATTTTACCAATGGTGCTGGAGATAATAAGCTCCTCCTTCATATCGCAAGCAGTACTGTCAGTCTTTACTATTTCGGATAGTCGCCAGAAGCCAAAGAGAATTTCTGATCCGAAGTAACATACATCATTAGTACCGTCTTGAGCCACCATGTGCATCCCGTGCTTAGCATGGTACCAGAAGAATCCGTTCCACATCTGGGATGAGTCCTGCCGGTATGCACACAGTACGCACTGGATTACTTCCCCTCGGCTGTAGCTACATCCTAAGAAGCATGACGACTCGTGTGACATTGCAGATCCCAACTATCAGCAGTTCTTATAGTCCAAGAGACATCCATGGAACTGGCCAAACGATTGCATCTGGTTGAGGATCATGCCAGCCACATTTTGTTGTTGCGGTCTTCAGCCTGAAGACTGGTTTGATGCATCTCTCCATGCTACTATATCCTGTGCAAGCCACTTTATATCTGAATATCGATCGCAACTTGCATCCACATGACCCTGCTTGCTGAATTCATCTCTACCATTTTTAACACCCATACTTCCCTCCATTATTAAACTGAAGGTTTCTTGATGTCTATGAATGTGTCCTCTCAACCCACCTTTTTTAGTCAAGTTATGCCACAGGTTTGGTTTGCCCCCAATTCTATCCAGTACTTCGACATTAGTTATGCTATCTACCCATGTATAATTCAGCATTCTTTTGTAGCACCACATTTCAAAAGCTTCTACACTCCTGGAAATGGAAAAAAGAACACATTGACACCGGTGTGTCAGACCCACCATACTTGCTCCGGACACTGCGAGAGGGCTGTACAAGCAATGATCACACGCACGGCACAGCGGACACACCAGGAACCGCGGTGTTGGCCGTCGAGTGGCGCTAGCTGCGCAGCATTTGTGCACCGCCGCCGTCAGTGTCAGCCAGTTTGCCGTGGCATACGGAGCTCCATCGCAGTCTTTAACACTGGTAGCATGCCGCGACAGCGTGGACGTGAACCGTATGTGCAGTTGACGGACTTTGAGCGAGGGCGTATAGTGGGCATGCGGGAGGCCGGGTGGACGTACCGCCGAATTGCTCAACACGTGGGGCGTGAGGTCTCCACAGTACATCGATGTTGTCGCCAGTGGTCGGCGGAAGGTGCACGTGCCCGTCGACCTGGGACCGGACCGCAGCGACGCACGGATGCACGCCAAGACCGTAGGTCCTACGCAGTGCCGTAGGGGACCGCACCGCCACTTCCCAGCAAATTAGGGACACTGTTGCTCCTGGGGTATCGGCGAGGACCATTCGCAACCGTCTCCATGAAGCTGGGCTACGGTCCCACACACCGTTAGGCCGTCTTCCGCTCACGCCCCAACATCGTGCAGCCCGCCTCCAGTGGTATCGCGACAGGCGTGAATGGAGGGACGAATGGAGACGTATCGTCTTCAGCGATGAGAGTCGCTCCTGCCTTGGTGCCAATGATGGTCGTATGCGTGTTTGGCGCCGTGCAGGTGAGCGCCACAATCAGGACTGCATACGACCGAGGCACACAGGGCCGACACCCGGCATCATGGTGTGGGGAGCGATCTCCTACACTGGCCGTACACCACTGGTGATCGTCGAGGGGACACTGGATAGTGCACGGTACATCCAAACCGTCATCGAACCCATCGTTCTACCATTCCTAGACCGGCAAGGGAACTTGCTGTTCCAACAGGACAATGCACGTCCGCATGTATCCCGTGCCACCCAACGTGCTCTAGAAGGTGTAAGTCAACTACCCTGGCCAGCAAGATCTCCGGATCTGTCCCCCATTGAGCATGTTTGGGACTGGATGAAGCGTCGTCTCACGCGCTCTGCACGTCCAGCACGAACGCTGGTCCAACTGAGGCGCCAGGTGGAAATGACATGGCAAGCCGTTCCACAGGACTACATCCAGCATCTCTACGATTGTCTCCATGGGAGAATAGCAGCCTGCATTGCTGCGAAAGGTGGATATACACTGTACTAGTGCCGACATTGTGCATGCTCTGTTGCCTGTGTCTATGTGCCTGTGGTTCTGTCAGTGTGATCATGTGATGTATCCGACCCCAAGAATGTGTCAATAAAGTTTCCCCTTCCTGGGACAATGAATTCACGGTGTTCTTATTTCAATTTCCAGGAGTGTATTTTCTTCTTACCTGAATTGTTTATGGTCCACATTTCACTTCCATAAAAGGCTACACGTCAAACTAATACCTTCAGAAAAAACTTCCTATCAGTTAATCTATATTCGATGTTAACAAATTTCTCTTTTTCTAAAACACTATTCTTATCATAGCCAGAATGTATTTTGTATCCTCTTTACCTCGACTATCATCAGATGTTTTACTACCCAAACAGTGAAATTCATCTACTGCATTTAGTGTCTCATTTCCTAACCTAATTCCCTCAGCATCGCCTGATTTAATTCCACTACTTTCCATTACCCTTGTTTTTTTTTATGTTCATCTTATATCCTCCTTTCAAGGCACAGTCCGTTCCTCTTAACTGCTCTTCCAAATCATTTGCTGTTTGTGAAAGAACTATAATGTCATCTATAAACCTCAAAGAATTTATTTCTTCTACTTGAACTTTAATGCCCACTCTAAATTATTCTTTGGTTTTCTGTACTTCTTGCTCAGTGTATATATTGAATAACATCAGGGATCGCCTACAATCCTGTCTTACGCTCTTCTCAACCAGCGATTCCCTTTCATGTCCATCGACTCTTACAACCATCGTTTGGTTTCTGTGCAGGATGTAAATAACTTTTTGTTTTCTGTATTTTACCACTGCTTCCATCTAAATTTTGAAGAATATATTGCAATCAAAATTGCCAAAAACTTTATCTACTTGTACAACTGCTACAAAAGCAGTTTTGCCTTTCCTTAACCTGTTTTCTAAGAAGGTATTCTTATATTTCTCCATTATCCAAACTGATCTACCCCGAGCTCGGCTTCCATCAGTTTCTTTCATTCTTGTAAATAACTCGTTTCAGTATTTTGCAATCCTTAACTCATTAGACTGATCCGTCTGTAATATTCACCTAGTCACTGCCTACTTTCTTTGATAAATGAAATGAACGTGTGGCTTTATTGTCCGAGAGGCCCCATCCGTGGAAGTTCGGCCGCCGAGTGCAAGTCTTAATTCAGTCGGCGCCACATTGGGCGACTTTCATGCCGGTGATGAGGATTCAATGATGATGAGGACAGCACAAGACACAGTCCACGAGTGGAGAATATCTCCAAAACGGCCGGCAATCGAACCCGGGCCCGCAGCAAGGAAGGCAAGAATGTAACCACTCAGCTAAGCAGGCGGACTAATTTCTTTGGAACTGGAGTTATTACATTCTCCTTGAAGTCTGAGGGCTTTCCACCCGTCTCATAAATCTTGCACACGAAGCAGAATAGTTTTGTAATGGGGAGTTCTTTCATGTTCCGACAGAAAGTCGTCCACTCGAGAGGCCTTGTTTCGACTGAGGTATTTCAGTGCTCTGTAAACTTCTTCTTTCACATCCCCCATCTCATCTTCATATACACTTCCTACCTTTTCTATAATATTCCCTTCAAATGCATTTCACTTGTACAATCCCTCGATGTGTTGCTTCCACCTCTGAGCTTTTCCTTATTTGCTATGTACTGATTTTCCATCTGAGCTCTTTGATATTCTTAGAGCTGCTTCCCTTTTCTCCAAAGGTCTCTTTAATTTTCCTATACACGGTATCCATCTTAACCCTAATTATACATACTTCTATAGCCTTGCATATGTTTTGTATCCTGTAGCCATTCCTGCTTAGCCATTTTGCGCTTCTTGTTGTTAATCCAATTTTGTAGACGTCCGTATTTCATTTTGCCTGCTTCATTTGCTGTGTTTTTATATTTTCTCCTTTCGTCAATTAAATTCAGTAACTCCTGTGATATCAAAGGATTTCTACTAGGCTTTGTCTTTTTCCCTATTTGATCCTAGCCTGTCTCCATTATTTCATCAGTCAAAGCTATCCATTAATCTCGTCAATTTACATGTACATCTATACTCTACAAACAACTCTGAAGTGCGTGGCATAGGGTACGTCCCACTGTACCCATTATTACGTTTATTTCCCGCTTCATTCACGTATGGTGCGCAGGAAGAATGATTGCTTAAATATTATGAAATGGATTCGCAAACTGCGAATACATTTTGACTTCAGTTGTACGTTTAATTAGTGACACATGAAAATGTATACCGGGTGAGACTCGAACGCGAATTTCCCCATTATCGCAAGCAGTCGCCTTAACTACTTCGGCTTCTCTTGCGCACCTCCTGGACCGATTCGGACTTCGCTATACTCGCACTCTGCGATTCCCCCACAGGAAGAGACAAATTTTTACTACCGTCACTTTAACCCGTATAGATATAGCAATGATTTGCACAATGCTTGTGTTTATAGAGTCAGTGTCTGTATGTTACATTGTAGAGTTCTCCAGACGCGCATACGTGTCTGAAGGAGATTGTAACGTAACATAACTGTGTAACCACGGCAAAGTGTTAAATATGAAATTTCACTGAACTTTTTCTCAATAGGAAGCCAGGATATTTCCCTGTTCTGTGGACTGAAAGTACACTACTGGCCATTAAAATTGCTACACCACGAAGATGACGTGCTACAGACGCGAAATTTAACCGACAGGAAGAAGATGCTGTGATGTGCAAATGATTAGCTTTTCAGAGCACTCACACAAGGCTGGCGCCGGTGGCGACACCTACAACGTGCTGAAATGAGTAAAGTTTCCAACCGATTTCTCATACACAAACAGCAGTTGACCGGCGTTGCCTGGTGAAACGTTGTTGTGATGCCTTGTGTAAGGAAGAGAAATGCGTACCATTACGTTTCCGACTTTTATAAAGGTCGGATTGTAGCCTATCGCGTTTCCGGTTTATCGTATCGCGACATTGCTGCTCGCGTTGGTCGAGATCCAATGACTGTTAGCATAATATGGAATCGGTGGGTTCAGGAGGGTAATACGGAACGCCGTGCTGGATCCCAACGGCCTCGTATCACTAGCAGTCGAGATGACAGGCATCTTATCCGCATGGCTTTAACGGATCGTGCAAGAGCGCCTGCGATGGTGTACTCAACGACGAACCTGGGTGCACGAATGGCAAAACGTCATCCTTTCAGATGAATCCAGGTTCTGTTTACGGCATCATGATGGTCGCAACCGTGTTTGGCGACATCGCGGTGAACGCACATTGGAAGCGTGTATTCGTCATCGGCATACTGGCGTATCAACTGGCGTGATGGTGTGGGGTGCCATTGGTTACACGTCTCGGTCACCTCTTGTTCGCATTGACGGCACATTGAACAGTGGACGTTACATTTCAGATTTGTTACGACCCTTCATTTGATCCCTGCGAAACCCTACATTTCAGCAGCGTAATACACGACCGCATGTTGCAGGTCCTGTACGGGCCTTTCTGGATACAGAAAATGTTCGACTGCTGCCCTGGCCACCACATTCTCCAGATCTCTCACCAACTGAAAACGTCTGGTCAATGGTGGCCGAGCAACTGGCTCGTCACAAAACGCCAGTCACTACTCTTGATGAACTGTGGTATCGTGTTGAAGCTGCACGGCCAGCTGTACCTGTACACGCCATCCAAGCTCTGTTTGACTCAATGCCCAGGCGTATCAAGGCCGTTATTATGGCCAGAGGTTGTTGTTCTGGGTACTGATTTCTCAGGATCTATGCACCCAAACTGCGTGGAAATGTCATTTCCAGTATAATATACTTGTCCAATGAACTCCCGTTTATCATCTGCATTTCTTCTTGGTGTAGCAATTTTAATGGCCAGTAGTGTAGCATAATCCCAGGTTCAAATTGCGGATCACTGGTGAGTAGGGCCTGGTAAATATGACTACCGGTGTGGTTCCTCAGTTTATTCGGTCGTGTTTGGTGACAAGAACATAATCCCCGAGTGTACTGCAGGCTGCTCATTTCCAGATGGCGCTATAGGCCTACCTGCAGTTCGGCGATCGGTCTTGCGCTGATCAGCCAACACGCTGAAGACTGATCGTCAGGATACTGAGGCGCTGCTCACCAACAGCTGGCACAAAACAGTGGAATATTCTGTCGTAACTAGTGGTGGTTTCCTATTAGAAATGTTTAGCTACGAGGGCAGTTCAATAAGTAATGCAACACATTTTTTTTCTCGGCAAATTTTGGTTGAAAAAACCGGAAATTTCTTGTGGAATATTTTCAAACATTCCCGCTTCGTCTCGTATAGTTTCATTGACTTCCGACAGGTGGTAGCGCTGTACGGAGCTGTTAAAATGGCGTCTGTAACGGATGTGCGTTGCAAACAACGGGCAGTGATCGAGTTTCTTTTGGCGGAAAACCAGGGCATCTCAGATATTCATAGGCGCTTGCAGAATGTCTACGGGGATCAGGCAGTGGACAAAAGCACGGTGAGTCGTTGGGCAAAGCGTGTGTCATCATCGCCGCAAGGTCAAGCAAGACTGTCTGATCTCCCGCGTGCGGGCCGGCCGTGCACAGCTGTGACTCCTGCAATGGCGGAGCGTGCGAACACACTCGTTCGAGATGATCGACGGATCACCATCAAACAACTCAGTGCTCAACTTGACATCTCTGTTGGTAGTGCTGTCATAATTGTTCACCAGTTGGGATATTCAAAGGTTTGTTCCCGCTGGGTCCCTCGTTGTCTAACCGAACACCATAAAGAGCAAAGGAGAACCATCTGTGCGGAATTGCTTGCTCGTCATGTGGCTGAGGGTGACAATTTCTTGTCAAAGATTGTTACAGGCGATGAAACATGGGTTCATCACTTCGAACCTGAAACAAAACGGCAATCAATGGAGTGGCGCCACACCCACTCCCCTACCAAGAAAAAGTTTAAAGCCATGCCCTCAGCCGGTAAAGTCATGGTTACAGTCTTCTGGGACGCTGAAGGGGTTATTCTGTTCGATGTCCTTCCCCATGGTCAAACGATCAACTCTGAAGTGTATTGTGCTACTCTTCAGAAATTGAAGAAACGACTTCAGCGTGTTCGTAGGCACAAAAATCAGAACGAACTTCTCCTTCTTCATGACAACGCAAGACCTCACACAAGTCTTCGCACCCGAGAGGAGCTCACAAAACTTCAGTGGACTGTTCTTCCTCATGCACCCTACAGCCCCGATCTCGCACCGTCGGATTTCCATGTGTTTGGCCCAATGAAGGACGCAATCCGTGGGACGCACTACGCGGATGATGAAGAAGTTATTGATGCAGTACGACGTTGGCTCCGACATCGACCAGTGGAATGGTACCGTGCAGGCATACAGGCCCTCATTTCAAGGTGGCGTAAGGCCGTAGCATTGAATGGAGATTATGTTGAAAAATAGTGTTGTGTAGCTAAAAGATTGGGGAATAACCTGGTGTATTTCAATGCTGAATAAAACAACCCCTGTTTCAGAAAAAAAATGTGTTGCATTACTTATTGAACTGCCCTCGTAATTGGTCACGAAGTATGAGAATACGTAGGCCGTCCGCTGGCGTTTCTCTCTCTGCGTATACACATAGATTGTCGGCATTTGCTTGAGACTTCCTCAGACTCATTTTGCTAATAATCTAAAATGTTAGAGTGGAATAAGAATAGCGTAATATGATTAGGGACACAACTTTTATCAGTTTATGTAAACTTTAACAGCAATTATTGCGGTCTTCCGTCTTGTTCATAGTTGTTTTGTGTTTGAGTCGACAGTCGTGCTAAGCACCAGGCAACTGAGTAACAAACAGCTATAAAGGCCGATCAAAAATTTTCCGTTTACGGCCATTGCTACAGCGTATATGCCACCGAGCTAGACTCCGATGCGGCTATGTAATCACCACGTGCGGGCAAGAGGTTAGTGTGAGTGGCTTTCGAACCTAAACTTTTTGATCGCTCCTGACACAGACCACAGTCTAAGCACGTACTGACGTCGAATCAACGTCCAGCAATCTCGATATATGTTTTCATAATCATTGCTGTGAATTATAAACTTGAGTAATGAGAACTGGTGGTAAATGAACAACATGCTGAAGGAAGACTGGAGAATGAAGTTTTTCAACCTGTATCCAGAAGAATAGCTGCCTAAAATGGAGGTAAGGTTCGAAATGTCCAAATTCGGACATGTAGAATTTATTTATGGTATTCAGAAATTCCGTCCCATATGAAAGCTCACTAGAGATCCTGTATCGTCAAGAGTCAGTGCGCTATCCGGTTCTCCCTCGAACTTAAAGGTTATCATTAAAGCACTCTTTAAATGCTGTCTGTTTCAGCTTTAAAGAAATAATTTCCACATAAGACCAGTAAAGCGTAAAATCTGAAGTTCTACTATAGAGGTCTGTAATAATCCTCAGAATGGTTTCATGTGACATAAAAGAACTTTTATACATCTTTTAATGGGACATTCGGGCTGAATAAAGCGTGATCTAAGTGATGGTCGATCCATTAAACGGAACAGACTCAGTGATATCATTCTAGGTCCCCATAAGTTGCCAGTAGTATTTACAGAAGCTCTCTTTACTTATCAGAAATGGGAGAGATTATTCTAGTTTCTTAATTAAAAGTTTGTTTATCAAGTCGATAAGAAATACGTGAGATAAATCTTGATCGCAAAAGGGAAAAAAATTTTCTCATTAAGACGCCGTAGTAGCTTTCAATATTTGTCTCGCAGTAACAATTAAGCAGTTCGGAAATTGATCTGCTTAAAAAATTAAAATAAAAAATTAAAAATTAAAACAAAACTGCCTAATCCCTCAAAATAACACCTCCTTATCACCATATACAGGGTGTTACAAAAAGGTACGGTCAAACTTTCAGGAAACATTCCTCACACACAAATAAAGAAAAGATGTTATGTGGACATGTGTCCGGAAACGCTTAATTTCCATGTTAGAGCTCATTTTAGTTTCGTCCACCTACGCTCAATGGAGCACGTTATCATGATTTCATACGGGATACTCTACCTGTGCTGCTAGAACATGTGCCTTTACAAGTACGACACAACATGTGGTTCATGCACGATGGAGCTCCTGCACATTTCAGTCGAAGTGTTCGTACGCTTCTCAACAACAGATTCGGTGACCGATGGATTGGTAGAGGCGGACCAATTCCATGGCCTCCACGCTCTCCTGACCTCAACCCTCTTGACTTTCATTTATGGGGGCATTTGAAAGTTCTTGTCTACGCAACCCCGATACCAAATGTAGAGACTCTTCGTGCTCGTATTGTGGACGGCTGTGATACAATACATCATTCTCCAGGGCTGCATCAGCGCATCAGGGACTCCATGCGACGGAGGGTGGATGCATGTATCCTCGCTAACGGAGGGCATTTTGAACATTTCCTGTAACAAAGTGTTTGAAGTCACGCTGGTACGTTCTGTTGCTCTGTGTTTCCATTCCATGATTAATGTGATTTGAAGAGAAGTAATAAAATGAGCTCTAACATGGAAAGTAAGCGTTTCCGGACACATGTCCACATAAGATATTTTCTTTCTTTGTGTGTGAGGAATGTTTCCTGAAAGATTGGCCGTACCTTTTTGTAACACCCCGTATAGCGGAATTCATGACCAGAAAACATATATGTTACAGCTGAAATTAAAAGATAATATTAATCCAGATTTCGCGACCATCCCAGAATTACGCTTCAGGAGTGGATTTTTAGTAGTGTACAGTTGAGTTGGTAATTTGGCCTAGAAGGGGACTACATCGAAAAGTGAATTCAATTCTTACATAAGCTAGAGGTTTCTTTTTTTCAATATTTTGTTTTGTGGACAGCGTCTTAAAACTTCAACGTGTCTAACAATTTTCAATCTGGAACGACTACTATCCAACCCGTATCGAAGATAATTTCAGCTTTTTTACCCGTTAACATGATTTATATTTTCGTTCTGGCTTCAGAGATAACAAGAATTACAGATTTTCATTTAGCTTTGGGTGCGTTACGAGTATCGGTGGTCGGCGGACATATGGGGGCATACTGAAAAGTAATGCGTCTGAATTGGTTGAGGTACTACTTGGTTAACTGTCCCGCCTCGTTGACGTAACTTCCTACCTTCTGTCTCTAGAGCGCTCCGAATTTAGACGTGTAACAAGGCGATGTGTAAAGTAGCCATGTCGGCACATGAGAAACGGCGTGGCGTAATCGAGTTTCGAATTTGAAGAGATGGTCGGCTTATGGAGCACGCTCTCGTAGAGCGTCACAGTGTCAGACCACACGCGAGCCCTGCGACAATCCAACACCTTGGGTTCACTATCATCGATCATCCTCCATACAGTCATACAGTCCCAAATTGGCCCCATCTGATTTTCACTTGTATTCCACCTGAAGAATGGCAGACCAAGAGCTAGATGGATGGACAATGTGCTGGCTCACCTTACCAAGATTGGGATCCGTGGATGGAAGATGGAAGAGAAAAGCTGAGAACAGAGAGATATGGATGAAGATTGTTCAGGAGGCCAAGGCCTACCAAGGGCTGTAGTGCCAAAGAAGAAGATTTTCACTTGTTTACAAAACTTAAAGAACATCTTCGAGGACTTTGATATCGACAAAGCGGCACAAGCAGAAGTGAGGTTGTGGCTCCGTCAACTATATCAAGCATTCTACAGGTATGGTAATGACAAACTGCTTTCCCATTCTAGGGGCTAGCGTTGCTGCCTGTGTTTTACGGTGTCCCGGGTTCGATTCCCAGCCGTGTTCGTGATTTTCGCTGGCTGGGGACTGGGCGTTTGTGTTGTCCTCATCATTTCATCATCATCATCATCATCATCATTATTATTTGTGGGAGTGACTAGATTGTATTGTGAAAAGAAAATGGACTGTGTAAAAATTGGGGAATTATACAGGCACTGATGACAGCAGACAAACCAAACATCATCATCAAACTACTTTCCCATTGGCAGTAACTTGTTCGTCGCCAGAGTGACTACCCTGGGAAATATATGTGTAAACCCGAAGAATAAAGATGTAGAATGTTAATAAAGATTGTGTTATTTAAAAAGGTTTAATAGTTTTCGCATCTAAGTGATCACGGCATGACAGCCGTAGCAGCTGCAGCAGGAACGATGCAGCAATTGTCTCTCTCCTCTACACGCTGGAGACTATCGAGGTATGTGAAAGGCTCGCTGAGACTGGTTAAATCCACTAATACGTTCTCATCTGCTTGGACTCTGCTGAACAAGTCAACTGTTGCATTGATAAATGCGGTGCAGCACTTTTGTAGTTGGATGATTTTTATTTGCAACAAAAATGCATAGGTATTCGCAATATGAATAACTTTTTGCAACTAAAATGAAATGCATTCGTATTTCCTTGTCTGTAAAAGATGTTGTAGTCCAGCGTCGATACTAGTCTATCAATGACTCAAGTAGTGCCATTGCAATAAAACCTGTACAGATGACTGATTTCGGGAGTGTATGTGAGACGTTTGCTGACTACTTATTATTGTCACACAGCGTTCCAACTTTCATTGAAGAACATTTTCCTAATACTGATCATCAAGGTATTTTTAGCACCAAGGATAACAAAAGCTTCACAACGCAATATTCCGGTTAAGATACTGTAATACTGGTAATTTTTGCCTCACAAACGTCAGGACACACTCAATAGTAAACACCTGATGCCCTGAAGTTATCAAACAATTGTAATGTAAAAGAAATGAACCGTCCAATAGCAGTGACAGAATCTATTATTCTTAATCTTCCGCTCCTGTGCTGCGGCTGTAGGTATCTATGTACACGTATCGATTAATGATATAAAAAGAATTCAGGTGTTTCAAAACTAATGAGGCCTTGAGCACTACACCTTTTGCTGTTTCTGTTCCATGAGAGACGAATGCGGACTTGTTGCGTTCCGCAATCTTTATTATATAATTTGTCAAAAATACTTTGTACATGTGCTAATTGTCTTCTCAATAAGAGAACATGTAGTTTTATGTAATTCATTACAATCAGGCACCATCAAGAGGACATTAATCTCAGGTATTGCCTGTTATGTGCAAAGCTTTTGTTAATACGCACCAGCCATTGTTGTTGTTGTTGATGTGGTCTTCAGTCCTGAGACTAGTTTGATGCAGCTCTCCATGCTACTCTATCCTGTGCAAGCTTCTTCATCTCCCAGTACCTACTGCAACCTACATCCTTCTGAATCTGCTTAGTGTATTCATCTCTTGGTCTCCCTCTACGATTTTTACCCTCCACGCTGCCCTCCAATGCTAAATTTGTGATCCCTTGATGCCTCAGAACATGTCCTACCAACCGATCCCTTCTTCTAATCAAGTTGTGCCACAAACTTCTCTTCTCCCCAATCCTATTCAATACCTCCTCATTACTTACGTGATCTACCCACCTTATCTTCAGCATTCTTCTGTAGCACCACATTTCGAAAGCTTCTATTCTCTTCTTGTCCACACTAGTTATCGTCCATGTTTCACTTCCATACATGGCTACACTCCATACAAATACTTTCAGAAACGACTTCCTGACACTTAAATCTATACTCGATGTTAACAAATTTCTCTTCTTCAGAAACGATTTCCTTGCCATTGCCAGTCTACATTTTATATCCTCTCTACTTCGACCATCATCAGTTATTTTACTCCCTAAATAGCAAAACTCCTTTACTACTTTAAGTGTCTCATTTCCTAATCTAATTCCCTCAGAATCAACCGATTTAATTTGACTACATCCCATTATCCTCGTTTTGCTTTTGTTGATGCTCATCTTATATCCTCCTTTCAAGACACTGTCCATTCCGTTCAACTACTCTTCCAAGTCTTTTGCTGTCTCTGGCAGAATTACAATGTCATCGGCGAACCTCAAAGTTTTTACTTCTTCTCCATGAATTTTAATGCCTACTCCGAATTTTTCTTTTGTTTCCTTTACTGCTTGCTCAATATACAGATTGAATAACATCGGGGAGATGCTACAACCCTGTCTCACTCCTTTCCCAACCACTGCTTCCATTTCAGGCCCCTCGACTCTTATAACTGCCATCTGGTTTCTGTACAAATCGTAAATAGCCTTTCGCTCCCTGTATTTTACCCCTGCCACCTTCAGAATTTGAAAGAGAGTATTCCAGTTAACATTGTCAAAAGCTTTCTCTAAGTCTACAAATGCTAGAAACGTAGGTTTGCCTTTTCTTAATCTTTCTTCTAAGATAAGTCGTAAGGTTAGCATTGCCTCATGTGTTCCAACATTTCTACGGAATCCAAACTGATCTTCCCCAAGATCCGCTTCTACCAGTGTTTCCATTTGTCTGTATAGAATTCGGGTTAGTATTTTGCAGCTGTGACGTATTAAAGTGATAGTTCGGTAATTTTCACATCTGTCAACATCTGTTTTCTTTGGGATTGGAATTATTATATTCTTCTTGAAGTCTGAGGGTATTTCGCCTGTCTCATACATCTTGCTCACCAGATGGTAGATTTTTGTCATGAATGGCTCTCCCAAGGCCATCAGTAGTTCTAATGGAATGTTGTCTACTCCCGGGGCCATGTTTCGACTCAGGTCTTTCAGTGCTCTGTCAAACTCTTCACGCAGTATCTTATCTCCCATTTCGTCTTCATCTACATCCTCTTCCATTTCCATAATATTGTCCTCAAGTACTTCGCCCTTGTATAACCCTCTATATACTCCATCCACCTTTCTGCCTTCCCTTCTTTGCTTAGAACTGGGTTGCCATCTGAGCTCTTGATATTCATACCAGCCATTGTACCTGTAATATAAAAAGGTATGTAGCATTAAAAAAATGTGTTTTACGTATGAAGTGTGCTTATTTAGTCAAATTATCCATAAGTATCTCCATCTCCTCATTACTTTAATCATTTTGTATCAGTTTATCTCCAGAACTTACGAGCATGCTGATGGACTGAGCGCAGCACTGAGGCAGGAGGATCATTATCGTTTTCCTAACATTTCTGAATCAATCCTTTTCAATTGTGGAGTGTTGTTTTTTTTAAGTCAGCAAATCTTTTGATCCCTTAGTGTCGATCCGGGTATGACTGCATCGCGGTCATGAAAACATGTGGAAATAATGATGTTGCTTCCTACTAATCTCAAATAAACTAATCTGCTGCTCTATCTCCAAAGAATGCAACCAGATAGCGGTATTTAAAAAAAATTATCAGGTGAAATAATTATTTCAGTGACATGTTACGATAATACAATCAGTCTCTGATTCTGTTGACAAGTTATTATAACAGTACAATATGATCTTTGGTGTATGTGGAGGCATTATTAGTCTACAGATTGGTTTGATGAAGCCTGTCATTATTTCCTCTCCTGAGCAAACTTCTTCATCTCAGAGTAACACTTGCAGCTGACATCTTCAGGTACCGTAGCTGTTGAGTATATCTTAATTTCTGTTTTCACGTACAATTTTCTTTCCTTAACAGTTCCGTCTAGATCCTCGAGAGTTATTCACTGATGTCAACACATTTCTTATCATCATATCACAACACCAGTCATTTTCATAAAATCCTCCTTCTCATTACTTCATTGCTGATTATCCTTTACCTTTCCATTCCTTTCTTTTACAAATGGTAAACTCATAAATTTTTTTCCCTGATACATACCATATTATTCTTCTTAATTTTGTGTGTGTTACTTTGCTATTCTGATACATAATGTAGAAAAGGTCCTCTTTTTCGTCGAAAACTGTATTTGCTTCATATAACCAGTTGACATCCAGACTGAAATGTTCACAAAGATCAAATAGCACAAGAAACCCATGACAGAATTTTGCATTATCAATTCCATATGTTATTAATGCTTGAGTTTAATTTGTTTATTATGTCTTCCTGTAGCTATCCTGACATATTTCACAGTTGACATTTGAACATCATAAGTATTTTTATGCATTTCCTTGCTGACTTCTTCCAATCTACTGGAATTTTCACTGCCTATTTGTACTAATGATTTGTTTGATCCGAAATTTCTTCTTACATCAGGCTTATATGGCTATTGACTGTTGGGGCTGATTATACTCTAAGTGGAGCCTATTTCTCCTATCTTGTAGCCACTGCGTTTCAGTGATGTATGTTACCTGATGTTTATTCGGGATGTTCTGCCACAGAAGTACAAACCTGATGACTGTACCTCTTGACTGCAAGACGGTATGGTTTGTAACTTAACCAGCTACCAGTGCAACATTAAAATGGTAATACAAAGAGTCATAATTTATTGTTTTCTCTATTGTTTCTTTAAAATAAGGAAAACAGAGCATACCAGGAATTTTATGAAAGCAGTACTTGAATGTTACTAAAGTAAAGTATATCAAGTCAACAATGAGGATCCAAATCTCTCCATAGCAGCCTTTGCCCTTCTTGGTTTAATTTCTCAGAAGATTAGTGTGACATCCTAAGAAAACTGATAAAGACAAGATTTTTAACTTTGACTGAAGCTTAGCAAAAACTGAATACTTTTTTAAGACAGTCATACTGTGAACATGATTTGAACTGTAACTGCTCTGCCTCATATGAACTGCAAAATGGCACTTGCGAACTGGTTTGGCAGATGCAGCCACTGATTGATATTTCTAACAATCAAAACCAGTCCACTTGTTATTGGCATTACAATTTAAATGAAGTTAGGACTACCAAAATTAAATATAATATAATTGAGACAGACTGTGAAATAGGAATGCTCATTTGAAACAAGAAACTTCAACTGGACATATGCACTAGTCCAACTGGTTACTTAGACAGAACACATTTTACTAGACATCTGAGGAAGCATGTTAACTGAATTGCTGGCTTGGTCTTGGTAGTACAATTAACTGGCCACCAAGATCATCAATCCTACTCTGACAGAGTTTTTTTTACAGGGTTGTGTGAATGTTCAAATGAAAGATGAATACACAAGATGAAATGCATGGTTGCAGCATGGATGCTGCTGCCCTCAAAAGGGAACATTTGGAGGCACTCAGATGAGCAACACAATATGTTCTCCCAAGAATACACAAAGGCAATAAAGTTGACGGTACAATATTCAAACATACATCTGTGCAACAGATATAATATAGCATGTGCTTCTGGTCCCTTTAATCCCACAAACCAACCAACCAACCAACCAATAGCATGTGCTATAATGCTTAGAGATGAATATGTTAAAAATATATTTTTATCATTTGATACTTTGTAAAACGTGCGTTGTGATTTTTACTAACTGTTGTATGTGTGTAAACCTGACAGTGTACTGAATAATGCAACAACTAAAAACAATGTGTATTAAATGTGTTCTATTCCTCAAACCATTTGGAGCACGGCATGTGTCCATAAGAAGTTTTATGCTTCAAATGATGGTTCTTGTCATATCTCTGAATACTGACAGTTTCTTTTGGGACACTGTGTATGTTAAAGGTTGTTGTTGTTTTTCAGTACTGAGACTGGTTTGATGCAGCTCTCCATGCTACTCTACCCTGTGCAAGCTTCTTCATCTCCCAGTACTTACTGCAACATACATCCTTCTGAGTCTGCTTAGCGTATTCATCTCTTGGTCTCCATCTACAATTTTTACCCTCCACGCTGCCCTCCAATGCTAAATTTGTGATCCCTTGATGCCTCAGAACATGTCGTAACAACCGGTCCCTTCTTCTAGTCAAGTTGTGCCACAAACTCCTCTTCTCCCCAATTCCATTCAATACCTCCTCATTAGTTATGTGATCTACCCATCTAATCTCCAGCATTCTTCTGTACCACCACATTTCAATAGATTCTATTCTCTTCTTGTCCAAACTAGTTATCGTCCATGTTTCACTTCCATACATGGCTACACTCCATACAAATACTTTCAGAAATGACTTCCTGACACTTAAATCTATACTCGATGTTAACAAATTTCTCTTGTTCAGAAATGCTTTCCCTGCCATTGCCAGTCTACATTTTATATCTTCTCTACTTTGACCATCATCAGTTATTTTGCTCACTAAATAGCAAAACTCCTTTACTACTTTAAGTGTCTCATTTCCTAATCTAATTCCCTCAGCATCATCCGACTTAATACGATTACAATCCATTATCCTCATTTTGCTTTTGTTGATCTTCATCTTATATCCCCTTTCAAGTCACTGTCCATTCCGTTCAAATGCTCTTCAAAGTCCTTTCCTGTCTCTGACAGAATTACAATGTCATCGGCGAACCTCAAAGTTTTTATTTCTTCTCCGTGGATTTTAATACCTACTCCGAATATTTCTTTTGTTTCCTTCACTGCTTGCTCGGTATACAGATTGAATAACATCGGGGACAGGCTACAACCCTGTCTTACTCCCTTCCCAACCACTGCTTCCCTTTCATGTCCCTCGACTCTTATAACTGCCATCTGGTTTCTGTAGAACTTGTAAATATCCTTTTGCTCCCTGTATTTTACCACTGCCACCTTTAGAATTTGAAAGAGCGTATTCCAGTTAACATTGTCCAAAGCTTTCTCTAAGTGTACAAATGCTAGAAATGTAGGTTTGCCTTTCCTTAATCTATTTTCTAAGATAAGTCGTAGGATAAGTTTTGCCTCACATGTTCCAACATTTCTACGGAATCCAAACTGATCTTCGCCAAGGTCAGCTTCTACCAGTTTTTCCATTCGTCTGTAAGGAATTCGCACTAGTATTTTGCAGCTGTGACTTATTAAACTGATAGTTCGGTAATTTTCACATTTTCACATCTATCAACACCTGCTTTCTTTGGGATTGGAATTATTATATTCTTCTTCAAGTCTGAGGGTATTTCGCCTGTCTCATACATCTTGCTCACCAGATGGTATAGTTTTATCAGGACTGGCTCTCCCAAGGCCGTCAGTAGTTCCAATGGAATGTTGTTTACTCCCGGGGCCTTGTTTTGACTCAGGTCTTTCAGTGCTCTGTCAAACTCTTCATGCAGTATCATATCTCCCATTTCATCTCCATCTACATCCTCTTTCATTTCCATAATATTGTCCTCAAGTACATTGCACTTGTATAGACCCTCTATATACTCCTCCCACCTTTCTGCTTTCCCTTCTTTGCTTAGAACTGGGTTTCTATCAAAGCTCTTGATATTCATACAAGTGGCTCTCTTTTCTCCAAAGGTCTCTTTAATTTTCCTGTAGGCAGTATGTATCTTACCCTAGTGAGATAATCCTCTACATCCTTACATTTTTCCTCTAGCCATCCCTGCTTAGCCATTTTGTATTTCCTGTTGATCTCATTTTTGAGATGTTTGTATTCCCTTTTGCCTGCTTCATTTACTGCGCTTTTATATCCCCCCCCCCCCCCCCCCCCAATGAACCATGGACCTTGCTGTTGATGGGGAGGCTTGCATGCCTCAGCGATACAGATAGCCATACCATAGGTGCGACCACAACGGAGGGGTATCTATTGAGAGGCCAGACAAACATATGGTTCCTGAAGAGGGGCAGCAGCCTTTTCAGTAGCTGCAGGGGCAACAGTCTGGATGATTGACTGATCTGGCCTTGTAACACTAACCAAAACAGCATTACTGTGCTGGTACTGCGAACAGTTGAAAGCAAGGGGAAACTATAGCCGTAATTTTTTCCGAGGCCATGCAGCTTCACTGTATGGTTAAATGATGATGGCATCCTCTTGGGTAAAATATTCCGGAGGTAAAATAGTTCCCCATTCGGATCACCAGGCGGGGACTACCCAAGAAGATGTCGTTATCAGGAGGAAGGAAACGTGTTCTACGGATCGGAGCGTGGAATGTCAGATTCCTTAATCGGGCAGGTAGGTTAGAAAATGTAAAAAGGGAAATGGATAGGTTAAATTAGATATAGTGGGAATTAGTGAAGTTCGGTGGAATGAGGAACAAGACTTCTGGTCAGGTGACTACAGGGTTATAAACACAAAATCAAATAGGGGTAATGCAGGAGTAGGTTTAATAATGAATAGGAAAATAGGAATGCGGGTAAGCTACTACAAAAAGCATAGTGAACGCATTATTGTGGCCAAGACAGATACAAAGCCCATGCCTACTACAGTAGTACAAGTTTATATGCCAACTAGCTCTGAAGATGATGAAGAAATTGAAGAAATGAATGATGAAACAAAAGAAATGATTCAGATTGTGAAGGGAGACGAAAATTTAATAGTCATGGGTGACTGGAATTCGGCAGTAGGAAAAGGGAGAGAAGGAAATGTAGTAGGCGAATATGGATTGGGGGTAAGAAATGAAAGAGGAAGCCGCCTGGTAGAATTTTGCACAGAGCACAACTTAATCATAGCGAACACTTGGTTCAAGAATCATGAAAGAAGGCTGTATACATGGAAGAAGCCTGGAGATACTGACAGGTTTCAGATAGATTATATAATGGTAAGAATGAGATTTAGGAACCAGGTTTTAAATTGTAAGACATTTCCAGGGGCTGATGTGGATTCTGACCACAATCTATTGGTTATGACCTGTAGATTAAAACTGAAGAAACTGCAAAAAGGTGGGAATTTAAGGAGATGGGACCTGGATAAAGTGACTAAACCAGAGGTTGTACAGAGATTCAGGGAGAGCATAAGGGAACAATTGACAGGAATGGAGGAAAGAAATACAGTAGAAGAAGAATGGGTACCTCTGAGGGATGAAGTAGTGAAGGCAGCAGAGGATCAAGTAGGTAAAAAGACGAGGGCTAGTGGAAATCCTTGGGTGACTGAAGAAATATTGAACTTAATTGACGAAAAGAGAAAATTTAAAAATGCTGTAAATGAAGCAGGCAAATAGGAATACAAACATCTCAAAAGTGAGATCGACAGGAAGTGCAAAATGGCTAAGCAGGGATGGCTAGAGGAAAAATGTAAGGATGTAGAGTCTTATCTCACTAGGGGTAAGATAGATACAGCCTACAGGAAAATTAAAGAGACATTTGGAGAAAAGAGAACCACTTTTATGAATATCAAAAGCTCAGATGGAAACCCAGTTCTAAGCAAAGAAGGGAAAGCAGAAAGGTGGAAGGAGTATATAGAGGGCCTATACAAGGGCGTTGTAATTGAGGACAATATTATGGAAATGGAAGAGGATGTAGATGAAGATGAAATGGGAGATGTAATACTGCGTGAAGAGTTTGACAGAGCACTGAAAGACCTGAGTCGAAACAAGGCCCGGGAGTAAACAACATTCCATTGGAACTACTGATGTCCTTGGGAGAGCCAGTCCTGACAAAACTATACCATCTGGTGAGCAAGATGTACGAAGCAGGCAAAATACCCTCAGACTTGAAGAAGAATATAATAATTCCAATCCCAAGGAAAGCAGGTGTTGACAGATGTGAAAATTACCGAACTATCAGTTTAATAAGTCACGGCTGCAAAATACTAATGTGGATTCTTTACAGCCGAGTGGAAAAACTAGTAGAATTTGACCTCGGGGTCGATCAGTTTGGATTCCATAGAAATGTTGGGACACAAGAGGCTATACTGACCTAACGACTTGTCTTAGAAGCTAGATTAAGGAAAGGCAAACCTACGTTTCTAGCATTTGTAGACTTAGAGAAAGCTTTTGACAATGTTGACTGGAATACGCTCTTTCAAATTCTAAAGGTGGCTGGGGTAAAAAACAGGGAGCAAAACGCTATTTACAATTTCTACAGAAACCAGATGGCAGTTATAAGAGTCGAGGGACATGAACGGGAAGCAGTGGTTGGGAAGGGAGTGAGACAGGGTTGTAGTCTCTCCCCGATGTTATTCAATCTGTATATTGAGCAAGCAGTGAAGGAGACGAAAGAAAAATTCGGAGTAGGTATTAAAATCCATGGAGAAGAAATAAAAACTTTGAGGTTCGCCGATGACATTGTAATTCTGTCAGAGACACCAAAGGACTTGGAAGAGTAGTTGAATGGAATGGATAGTGTCTTGAATGGAGGGTATAAGATGATAATCAACAAAAGCAAAACGAGGATAATGGAATGTAGTTGAATTAAGTCGGGTGATGCTGCGGGAATTAGATTAGGAAATGAGACACTTAAAGTAGTAAAGGTATTTTGCTATTTGGGGAGCAAAATAAGTGATGATGATCGAAGTAGGGAGGATATAAAATGTAAACTGCAATGGCAAGGAAAGCATTTCTGAACAAGAGAAATTTGTTAACATCGAGTATAGATTTAAGTGTCAGGAAGTCATTTCTGAAAGTATTTGTATGGAGTGTAGTCATGTATGGAAATGAAACATGAACAATAACTAGTTTGGACAAGAAGAGAATAGGATCTATTGAAATGTGGTGCTACAGAAGAATGCTGAAGATTAGATGGGTAGATCACATAACTGATGAGGAAGTATTGAATAGGATTGGGGAGAAGAGAAGTTTATGGCAAAACTTGACTAGAAGAAGGGGTTGGTTGGTAGGACATCTGTTGAGGCATCAAGGGATCACCAATTTAGTATTGGAGGGCAGTGTGGAGGGTAAAAATCATAGAGGGAGACCAAGAGATGAATACACTTAGCAGATTCAGAAGGTTGTAGTTTGCAGTAGGTACTGAGAGATGAAGAAGCTTGCACAGGATAGAGTAACATGGAAAGCTGCATCAAACCAGTCTTAGGACTGAAGACCACAAGGATTTCTACTAGCCGTCATCTTTTTACCTACTTGATCCTCTGCTGCCTTCACTACTTCATCCCTCAGAGGTACCCATTCTTCTTCTACAGTATTTCTTTCCTCCATTCCTGTCAATTGTTCCCTTATGCTCTCCCTGAATCTCTGTACAACCTCTGGTTTATTCAGTTTATCCAGGTCCCATCTCCTTAAATTCCCACCTTTTTGCAGTTTCTTCAGTTTTAATCTACAGTTCATAAGCAATAGATAGTGGTTAGAGTCCACATCTGCCCCTGGAAATGTCTTACAATTTAAAACATGGTTGCTAAATCTCTGTCTTACCATTATATAATCTACCTGCTGCCTTCTAGTATCTCCAGGATTCTTCCATGTATACAACCTTCTTTTATGATTCTTGAACCAAGTGTTTGTGCAAAATTCTACCAGTCGGCTTCCTCTTTTATTTCCCTCCCCCAATCCATATGCACCTACTATGTTTCCTTCTCTCCCTTTTCCTACTCTCGAATTCCAATCACCCATGACTATTAAATTTTCGTCTCCCTTTACTACCTGAATAATTTCTTTTATCTCATCATACATTTCATCAATTTCATCATCATCTGCAGAGCTAGTTTGCATATAAACTTGTACTACTGTAGTAGGCATGGGCTTCGTGTCTATCTTGGCCACAATAATGCGTTCACTATGCTGTTGGTAGTAGCTTACCCACACTCCTATTTTTTTATTCATTATTAAACCTACTCCTGCATTACCCCTATTTGATTTTGTATTTATAACCCTGTATTCGCCTGACCAAAAGTCTTGTTCCTCCTGCCACCGAACTTCACTAATTCCCACTATATCTAACTTAAACCTATCCATTTCCCTTTTTAAATTTTCTAACCTACCTGCCCGATTAAGGGATCTGACATTCCACGCTCCGATCCGTAGAACGCCAGTTTTCTTTCTCCTGATAATGACGTCCTCTTGAGTAGTTCCCGCCCGGAGATCTGAATGGGGGACTATTTTACCTCTGGAATATTTTACCCAAGAGGACGCCATCATTAATTAACCATACAGTAAAGCTGCATGCCCTTGGGAAAAATTACGGCTGTAGTTTCCCCTTGCTTTCAGCCGTTCGCAGTACCAGAACAGGAAGGCCATTTTGGTTAGTGTTGAAGGCCAGATCAGTCAATCATCCAGACTGTTGCCCCTGCAACTACTGAAAAGGCTGCTGCCCCCCTTCAGGAACCACATGCTTGTCTGGCCTCTCAACAGATAACCCTCCGTTGTGGTTGCACCTACTAGACTCTGACAGTTGGTAAAAATATTTATTACTCAGGGAAATGAAATGTCTAACATTTTAGTATCAGATTTACGAAATGTGTAGGTAGGATGCACTGTTTTGGAATTCCTATATAATTAAGCATATAGATTACAGGAAACCTAGCACAACTATCACCTTAATGCATTACAAAGAAATTCTCTGTTTTGTTCAAAAGCATCTTAGGGTCCACTCAGAAGAGAGAGATAATATTTTGTTGTAGCAGGACAGAGCCAGGCTAAACACTTAATGTGAAACCATGGTAAAGTTAGTATACTGAAACTCATAACAATACTAAATACACCATACAATCCAGATTTAGTGTCTTGCAGTTTTCTTACAAGTATGTTCCCTATCATCCAGTTGAAAAACGCCATGTATTTGAAAAATGGCATCCCATTTGAGTCAATTGAAGTTTCAAAGTACTGCACTGAAAAGGTGTTTGAATGTTGTGCAGGTGTGGTTCAATTTAATGGAGCTAAACTTCTAACTGTTGTTATTTATAGATCCCCAGACTTCATCTTCACAACATTTTTGCTAAAGCTAGAGGAGGTTCTTGGTTCACTTTATAGGAAATACAAAAAGTTAGTTATATGTGGTGAATTCAACATTAATTGTATAAGTGATTGTGCAAGAAAAAGGATGCTGGTAGACCTCCTTAATTCATATAATCTTATGCAAACCATATTCTTTCCAACGAGAGTGCAAGGGAACAGTAGAATAACCATAGACAACATTTTTGTTCATTCCTCATTACTAGAAGAGCATTTTGTTAGCAAAAAGGTGAATGGCCTTTCAGATCATGATGCACAAATTTTAACTCTAAAAGATTTTTGTGCTGCAACACATGTTAAATATAGTTAACAACTGTGTAGGAAAGCTGATCCAGTTGCTGAAGAGACCTCTGTAAACCTTATCAAGGAACAAGAGTGGCAAGATGTTTATAGCGCTGATACAGTAGATGATAAATATAATGCTTTTCTCAAGACTTTTCTTATGCTCTTTGAAAGTTGCTTTCCGTTAAATGTTCAAAACAGGGTACTAGCACAAACAGGCAGCCTGGGTGGCTGACTAGAGGGATAAGAATATCTTGTAGAACAAAGTGGCAATTATATAAAAATATTAGAAACAGGCAAAATCTAAATGCAGCAGCCCATTACAAACAGTATTGTAAGGTGCTTAAAAACATTATTAGGAAGGCAAAAAGTATGTGGTATGCAGATAGAATAGCTAAGTCTCAGGATAAAATTAAAACCATATGATCAGTCGTAAAGGAAGAGGCTGGTCTACAGAGACAGGTCGAGGATATAGAATCAGTGTGTAGTGGGAATGTCCGTGTTACTGATAAGTCACGTATATGTACAATATTTAATAATCCCTTTCTGAATATAGCAGGTGAACTAAATAGAAACCTAGTCCTAACAGGGAATCACATAGCGCTCTTAGAAAAAAGTGTTCAGAGACTGTTACCTGAAATGCTCCTCCATGATACTGACAAGAGGGAGATTGAGTTAATAATTAAATCACTAAAGACCAAGAACTCTCATGGATATGATGGTGTATCTAGCAGAATACTGAAGTATTGTTCTCTGTATGTTAGCCCAATACTTAGCCATATCTGTAACTTTTCCTTTAGGAGTGGTCGGTTTCCTGACCAGTTAAAGTATTTGGTAGTGAAGCCACTTTATAAAAAGAGAGACAGGGATAATGTTGACAGTGTATGCCACCGATGTTTGCTAAAGTTATTGAGAAGGTTGTATATACAAGGTTACTGGAGCATTTAAATTCACATAATTTGCTGTCAAATGTTCAGTTTGGTTTTAGAAATGGTTTAACAACTGAAAATGCTATATTCTCTTTTCTCTGTGAGGTTTTGGATGGATTAAATAAAAGGTTGTGAACGCTAGGTGTTTTCTTTGATTTAACGAGGGCTTTTGACTGTGTTGACCACAAAATATCACTGCAGAAGTTGGACCATTATGGAGTAAGGGGAGTAGCTTACAATTTGTTCGCCTCATACTTTAAGAACAGAAAGCAGAAGGAAATTCTCCTCAATATTGAGAGTGGTAGTGATGTTCAGTCCCAATGGGGCACTGTTAAGTGGGGCGTTCCCCAAGGGTTGGTGCTGGGGCCACTGCCGTTTCTTGTTTATATAAATGATATGCCTTCTAGTATTACGAGTGATTCAAAAATATTTCTGTTTGCTGATGACACCAGCTTGATAGTGAAGGATCTTGTGTGTAATATTGAAACAGTATCAAATAATGTAGTTCATGAAATAAGTTCGTGGCTTCTGGAAAATAATTTGATGCTAAATAGCAGTAAGACTCAGTTTTTACAGTTTCTAACTCACAATTCAACAAGAACCGATATTTTGATCAGACAGAATGGGCATATTATAACCAAGACGGAACAGTTCAAGGTCCTAGGCGTTCGGATAGATAGTAAGCTGTTGTGGAAAGCCCACATCCAGGATCTTGTTCAGAAACTAAATGCTGCTTTATTTACCATTAGAACAGTATCTGAAATAAGTGACAGTTCAACACAAAAAGTAGTCTACTTCGCATATTTTCATACACTTATGTCGTATGGTATTATTTTTTGGGGTAATTCTTCTGATTCAAAAATGATATTTTTGGCTCAAAAACGGGCTGTTCAAGCTATATGTGGTGTAAGTTCGAGAACCTCTTGTCGACCCCTATTCAATAGCCTGGGAATTCTGACATTGTCCTCACAGTATGTATTTTCTTTAATGTCATTTGCTGTTAGCAATATTAGCCTATTCCCAAGATTTAGCAGGTTTCACTCAGTTAATACTAGGCAGAAATCCAATCTACATGTGGAATGCACTTCCTTGACTCTTGTGCAGAAAGGAGTGCAGTATTCTGCTGCATCCATTTTCAATAAGCTACCACAAGAACTCAAAAATATTAGCAGTAGCCCAAACTCTTTTAAGTCTAAACTGAAGAGTTTCCTCATGGCTCACTCCTATTCTGTTGAGGAGCTCCTGGAAGAGCTGAAAAATTAAGCAAATTCCAGTGTTACATTGTTGACTTTCTTTATTAAACTTAAGACTTATCACCTGAATATGTTTTTTATATTTCATTTTATCTGTTTCTACTATCATGTTATAATTCCATGTATTGACTTGTTCCATGACCATGGAGGCTTCTCCATAATTTGGTCCCACGGAACAGTAAATAAATAAATAAATAAATAAAAATTAAGGAAGGAGTTAGTGAATTTCACTATGGCTCCTAAGAAGAAATTCAAATGAAAATTTGGATCTGAGTGCTGAGACTAAAGATAAAATTCTTCCCCAATGACAATGTGAAACTTGTTTTTCTTTAGGAAATGTGTATCCAAAAATCATGTGATTGTGACACAAATGTCATAGTATTATTATAGAGGAGTTCCTAAGGAAACTTTCTGTGTTAAATTAACTAAATTATTGCCATTTAGTCATGCATATGCACTTATGTGACAAAATTAATGGGATACCTCTCAATAATGTGTCAGATCTCCTTTTGCCCAGCAGAGTGTGGCAGATCTACATGGTGTGGGCTCAGCAGGTTATTGGAAGTCCTCTGCAGAGGTATTAATCCATGCTGCCTATATTACCATACATAACTGCTAAAGTGTTAGTGATGCAGGATTTTGTGCAGGAACTGACCTCTCGGTTATGTCCCATAAATGTTCTATGGGATTCATGTCAGGTGATCTGGGTTGGCAAATCATTTCCTTGATTTGTCCAGAATGTTCTTCAAGTCAGCTGCAAACAGTTGTGGCCTAGTGATATGTAGCATTGTCATCTATAAAAATTCCATTGTTGCTTCAGAAGATAAAGTCCATGAATGGTTGCAAAAGGTCTCCAAGTAGCTGAAAATAACCATTTACAATCAGCGATCAGTTCAGTTCGACCAGGGGACTTAGTCCATTCTATGTAAACACAACCCACACCATTATGGAGCCACCAGCAGCTTGCACTGTGTCCTGTTGACAACTTGGGTCCATCGTTTCATGGGGTCTGTGCAACACTTGAACCCTACCAGCAGTCATTACCAATTAAAATTATGACTCATCTGACCAGGCCACAGTTTTCCAGTCATCAAGGGACCAACCAATATGGTCACGAGCCCTGAAGAGGCACTGCAGGTGATGTCATGCTGCAAGCAAAGCACATGTGTCAGTCATCTGCCGCCATAGGTCAATAACACCACATTTCACTTCATTGTCCTAATGGATTCATTCATCATATGTTCCACATTGATTTCTTATGTTGTTTCATGCAGTGTTACTTGATGTTAGTATTGACAACTGTAATCAGATGCCACTGCTCTCGTCATTAAGTGAACACTGTCGGCCACTACATTGTCCATCTTATCTCTGTGGATCTCAGAATATTCAATTGTCTAATTATTCCTGAAATGGAATGTTCCATGTGTCCAGCTCCAACTACCATTCTAAGTTCAGAGTCCGTTAATTCATGTTGTACGGCCATAATCATGTTGGAAACCCTTTAAAAAGAATCACCTGAGTAAAAATGACAGATCCATCAACGAACTGTCCTTTTATACATTGTGTTCACGATACTACCACCATCCATATACGAGCACTTCACCATCTCGTGACTTTTATCACCTCATGTACATCACACAAGTCTTGATAAGTATCCAAAGGGTTTGCTTGTAGTAGTCCATGCAGCTGTGGCCAGTTATCATGTGCTAATGTACTACAGCACACTGTAAATATCACACTAAAATTTGCAATTACTCTTTGAATGTGAGTTGGAAATCACACTAAAATTACACCATCTCTCTTCAAAAGAGGGCTGGTTTGCAAATAAAATGGATGAAAACATATTTTCTAGTGCTTTCTCTGTGGTAACTAGAAACCAGTGCCGAATGCCATAATGATGGTCAGCTGCACTACAGTCAATTTGGAAAAGGAACGCAGCTGTTTGTTTTTAACCGAGCATGCTCTGATGTGACCATCCCTGCTAGCACCAAGGGTTCTATGTTGCTTACAGCACCGGGACAGTGTTATCCTTTGAAACTGCATGTAAAGCATTGTGCAAGCAACATGATGAATTCTGTAGACAATCTGCTGAAGAACCCCCTTTGCGGTAGATATATGAAGCAGAAAAGTGAGATGGGCTCACCTATTTGGCTCAGACTGTGTGAGTAGATGCTCCTGTCAAGGTTCTAGAATATTTCTCTTGAGTGGGCCATAGGAAAAGGTAAAACACTTTAAATATCTGCTAACACAATATGTGGGACTTTTGAATCAATCCTTGATGTATTGGTCCTGTAGTGCAGTTGTCAAGCACACCAACTGACAATTGGTTGTCTTAGGTTTGATTCTCACTACTACCATTTTTTACCTCACAATGTTAAACTATTCATTATAAAATCTGAATATATTTCAACAGTTCAATTTATATACATGAAATAAATATATTCATTTTAGTTGCAATTATTACCATTGTAAATCAAAATTCTATAGATGGTGGTAAAAAAGCGAGTACACCAGGAAATTTAATATGAATGTTTGCAATACACATTTAGCTTTCCATGTTTGTTATCCAGAAAGAGTGATGTGTGGGGTAACACAGGGAGTTAAAGATCTAGGAAAAAATTAATACAGTAATAAAAATAGTGAAAGTCATAAATATATAAACAACAACTTGATCTTAGTACATTAGATAAACCTAATATCACAAAAATATATCTAAAAACAAAGATGATGTGACTTACCAAATGAAAGTGCTGATAGACACACAAACTAACACAAACAAACACACAAAATTCTAGCTTTCGCAACCAACCGGTGCTTCATCAGGAAAGAGGGAAGGAGAGGGAAAGACGAAAGGATGTGGGTTTTAAGGGAGAGGGTAAGGAGTCATTCCAATCCCGGGAGCAGAAAGACTTACCTTAGGGGGAAAAAAGGACAGGTATACACTCGCACACACACACACACACATATCCGTCCACATATATACAGACACAAGCAGACATATTTAAAGACATGTCTGCTTGTGTCTGTATATGTGTGGATGGATATGTGTGTGTGTGCGAGTGTATACCCGTCCTTTTTTCCCCCTAAGGTAAGTCTTTCTGCTCTCGGGATTGGAATGACTCCTTACCCTCTCCCTTAAAACCCACATCCTATCGTCTTTCCCTCTCCTTCCCTCTTTCCTGATGACGCAACAGTTTGTTGCGAAAGCTTGAATTTTGTGTGTATGTTTGTGTTTGTTTGTGTGTCTGTCGACCTGCCAGCACTTTCATTTGGTAAGTCACATCATCTTTGTTTTTAGATATATTTTTCCTACGTGGAATGTTTCCCTCTATTATAATAATATCACAATAACATTGAGTTGTACCTATCATAACAATATAGTGAAACACAGTCTGTTTATTTCTGTAATGTTGTAGCAAATTGGTAAAATTTTGAATGATTTGCAAACAGAGTTCACGAATGGGGCTTTTTGATTACAGAGATTTCACACAAGTTTAACATGCACAGTATACGGGTCAATCTGTACCAAGTGGTCCAGCACTGGTTGCTTGATCATCTCAGAAAATTTTTATATTTGCTGGATAAATTCCCCAATGTTTAGTAGTCACAAAAATATCTTTTTTAAAAAAATTATTGTTTATTATTTTGAAATGGCGGCCATATTTGTTCCAGGCTGCATGCGTTTTTTTGTATTTACAGTCATCTACATTTTTTACAATTATTCAGTAGTGGATTGTCCTAAGCCTTTCAGATAAAATGCATTTCATTCAACACGCTCTGGGCTACAAATTACCATCACTATCTCTTAGCTCCTGGCAGAGGTTCGAATCCTCCCTTGGGCATGGGTGTGTGTGTTTGTCCTTAGGATAATTGGTTAAGTAATGTGTAAGCTTACGGACTGGTGACCTTAGCAGTTAAGTCCCATACGATTTCACACACATCTGAACATTTGTCACTTAGCTGAATGTATTCTTTAATACATTTTTAAAAGTTCAAAGTTATCAGCCACAAATTAAAAAAAACTCCGTTTTTGAACAGTAGTTTTCCAAAGAAAGATTAATTTCTCGGCTTTAATATTTTTCTGCTATTACACTGTATAGTATAGTTACTTTTTATAGAGTATCAATGGTGAGCAGCTTACACTTAAAAAAATACACTATTTTAGAAAATGGATTTTATTTAATTTTTTAATTTTGTGGCCTGCATTATCTTTGTTGGGGGACCAGATAACAATCTGAAAATTTCACAGTTAATAGACCTATATGATACGAAACATCAGTATAAATTTGAACTTTGAGATTCAATTGGACGTTATGAAAAAAAGTTTACAAACACGAGTCAAAAATACGTTTTTTAACATCTGCGATATCTGGTAGGCTAATCGAATAAAGTATACCAATTGCATAATTTAACACACCAAATTATACTAGCTAATGATTATTTGTTGAAACAGTGCTGTGGTAATTGTTTCAGCAGGCTAACAACTGCATCTGCAAGCCTATACAAGTCTGATTGTTGTCTTCCCACTTACACCAACAATTGTCTACTCACATTTCTTTAGCTAGAAGTTCTTGAAGTGTGCAGTTGAAAAGTGGTGTCTCAGTGTTTTGTTGGTGTTATTATTAATTAAGCATGTCATAAAGTGTGTGTGGAGTGTATCCTAAAGACATTACTTTAATCAAAGATTACAGTGAAGAAGAAAAAGTGTTGTTTTACTTACGAGTCAGCCCAGAGGTCACATCAACATGCAAGTACCATGAAATGAAATACTTGAAAAAAATTTCATCACCTTTTTGGTGAGTCTTCCATGGACCCTTTTGAGAAACATATGAAACCTATAACAAAAGATCTGCGAGAAATAACATTTGATCATTTTTCTAAAAATAAAAGCCCTTTTGTCAATCTCTTACTAGGAAAATCATTGTGTCCAACATGTTGTTCTAAGATGTTTGTAATTCACAAGAGAAAGGATAGTGAAACCTCTGATACAGAATTTTGTGACTTGTCAGCAACTGTTAAATAAGTAGATACAGCTTGTGAAATCCTGGGTATATTGCCTGCTAGTAAAATTAGAAAACTGAGTCAAGATAAAAGACCAATTGCCTTGAATACAAAAATTGAGAAAGTGGCAGCTACAGTCAAAAAGAATTTAGAACTTTCATTTCAAAATACAATTTGCACTAAAACAGATAGAAGTTCTTAAACTTCACCAACCGAATATGATGATTTGATAGAGAAACTAAAAACTAAATGCAGCACTTCAAACAAAGAGAATAAAATTAAGATTATCAGTTTACTGCCGAATTCTTGGAGTCGAGGAAAAGTTAGTGATGAATTTAATGTGTCAGAATGTCTTGTTAAGTTAACAAGGCAATTAGTAAAAGAACAGGAAATTTTACCAGCATTACAAAAGAAAAGTGCATCTAATTTGGTAGATGAAAATGCTGTCAATAAAGTTATTAAGCATTATGATGGCAAAAAAGACTGTGTGAAAGAAAATGGTTCTAAGATTCAAAGACAAAAATGGTTAATATTGTGTAATTTAAATGAACTATTCACTGAATTTAAAAAAGAAAATCCTAACATGAAAATTGGAAGATCAAAGTTTTGCAAGTTGAGACCAAGATGGTGTATTGTTGCAGGGGCATCTGGCACCCATAATTTTTGTGTTTGTTTGTAGCATCAGAACATAAATTGATGATAGATGGGGCCAATCTTAGGGTTGACTATAGATACCTTTTGGAAGTTATGGTATGCAATATTGACAGCTACATTTGTATGATCAAGGGAAAATGTGAAGATTGTCCAGGCAGACAAGCCTTACTTGACATGCGTGAAGAATCCGAAGAAGATGATTTGATGCCTGACAATATAAAATACAAACAATGGGTGACACAAGACAGAACTGAAATGGTGACAGTCAAAAAATCACGAGAAGAGTTTTTTGAAGTGTTGGTGGCTAACCGTGAAAATCTGAAAATGCATCATTTTATTGCCAAAGCTCAAAGTAAATTTTTGAAAGACAAGAAGCAAACCTTGGCAGTGGATGAGTGCTTAGTTCTTGCTGACTTTTCGGAAAATTATTCCTTTGTTGTTCAAGATGACGTACAAGGGCACCACTGGGTAAACAAATAGGCCACAGTTCATCCATTTGTATTCTGTTACAAAGATGAATAAACTAATGAGCAACAGCTTTTGTGTCATAAGTGACTACCTTGAACATAACACTACAGCAGTGCACATTTTTCAACTAAAATTAACAAACTACATTAAACAGCACCACCCTTCCATAAAAAAACTGATTTACTTTTCGGATGGGGCAGAAATTCAATATAAAAACAAAACAAAAAATTATTAATATCTCCTTTCGTAAAGAAGATTTTTGGGTTTGGTGTAGGATGGCACTTTTTTGCTTCATGCCATGGGAAGAATGCTTGTGATGGTGTCAGGGGTACAATGAATCGAGCTGTCACAAAAGCAAGTCTGCAGTGGATCAATGACAATCATATCATAACACCTCAAGAAATGTTTGAATTCTGTACAAAACATATCAAAGGAATTACCTATGTTTTTGTACAATGTGAGGAAATACAAGAAGTGTATGACAATGTCTTGAAGGAAAGGTACAACACTTGTCAGAAGATTAAAGGCACTTGGTCTTTTCATTGTTTTGTACCCCATTCACACAACTTACTGAAGTGTAAGATCACATCAACTTCACCCGATAGTGAACTTCATCAGTGTGGAAAACTTGTGCAACTGGTTCTTCAAGATAAAGACATAGTGGCTTGTGAATAGTGGTGGATTGGCAAAGTTGATAATATTGACTGTCAAAACCAAGGTGTACATATTGTATTTTATCACCCTCCAGGACCAAGGATATCATTTTAAAAAATTGAGAAGGTTCAAGTTTGGATTCCACTTAAAAATGTATTAAGGAAGCTGTCTCCCATGAAATTTACAACTGTGACTGGGTGAACTAATAATGTGACACCCAAACTGAGTGAACAGATTTCTCAAATGTTCATGAGCGATGTACTAAAAACAAATAACAAGAGAGCAATATAATGTAATTAGTAGGCTTATTTTCAATAAAAAAGTAAGTTATCATCGATATGATAAAAATTATATACTGTAACATATATTTTATTCTATAAGCCTAAATATTACAGATGTTAAAAAATGTATTTTTGTCTCGTGTTTGTAATTTTTTCCCCATAACTCCCAATTAAATCTCAGACTTGAAATTTATACTGACATTTCGTATCATAAAGGTCTATTAACTGTGAAATTTTCAGATTGTTATCAGATCCCCCAACAAAGATATTGCAGGCCACAAAATGGAAACATTTAAAAAAATCCATTTTCTAAAATAGTGTATTTTTTAAGTGTAAACTGCTCACCATTGATACTCTATAAAAAGTAACTGTACTATACATTTTAATAGCAGAAAAAAATATTAAAGCTGAGAAATTAATCTTTCTTTGGAAAACTACTGTTCAAAAATGGATTTTTTTAATTTGTGGCTGATAACATTGAACTATTAAAAATTTATTAAATAACACATTCAGCTAAGCGATAATGATCTTAATTTGTAGCCCAGAGTGTGTTGAATTAAATACATTTTATCTGAAGGCTTAGGACATTCCACTACTGAATAACTGTAAAAAATGTAGATGGTTGCAAATACGAAAAAACGAATGCAGCCTCGAACAAATATGGCCGCCATTTCAAAATAATAAACAATACTTTTAAAATATATATATATATATATATATATATATATATATATATATATTTTTGTGACTACTAAACATTGGTGAATTCACCCAGCAAATATAAAATTTTTCTGAGATGGTCAAGCAACCAATTATTTTTTTCTTGGACCAATTGGTGTAGATTTTGCAATATTACAGCGAAATGAAAATGACAGCAGTCATATAAATGCAGATTCCTGACCAATTGTCATCTCATGCACAGTTCTGATTGTTGTTGTTGTTGTGGTCTTCAGTCCTGAGACTGGTTTGATGCAGCTCTCCATGCTAATCTATCCTGTGCAAGCTCCTTCATCTCCCAGTACCTACTGCAACCTACATCCTTCTGAATCTGCTTAGTGTATTCATCTCTTGGTCTCCCTCTACGATTTTTACCCTCCACGCTGCCCTCCAATGCTTAATTTGTGATCCTTTGATGCCTCCGGACATGTCCTACCAACCGATCCCTTCTTCTAGTCAAGTTGTGCCACAAACTTCTCTTCTCCCCAATCCTGTTCAATACCTCCTCATTAGTTACGTGATCTACCTACCTAATCTTCAACATTCTTCTGTAGCACCACATTTCGAAAGCTTCTATTCTCTTCTTGCCCAAACTATTTATTGTCCAAGTTTCACTTCCATACATGGCTACACTCCATACAAATACTTTCAGAAACGACTTCCTGACACTTAAATCTATACTCGATGTTAACAAATTTCTCTTCTTGAGAAACGCTTTCCTTGCCATTGCCAGTCTACATTTTATATCATCTCTACTTTGAACATCATCAGTTATTTTGCTCCCCAAATAGCAAAACTCCTTTACTACTTTATGTGTCTCATTTCCTAATCTAATTCCCGCAGCATCACCCGTCTTAATTCGACTACATTCCATTATCCTCATTTTGCTTTTGTTGATGTTCATCTTATATCCTCCTTTCAAGACACTGTCCATTCCGTCCAACTGCTCTGCCAAGCCCTTTGCTGTCTCTGACAGAATTACAATGTCACTGGCAAACCTCAAAGTTTTTATTTCTTCTCTATGGATTTTAATACCTACTCCAAATTCTTCTTTTGTCTCCTTTACTGCTTGCTTAATATACAGATTGAATAACATCGGGGAGAGGCTACAACCCTGTCTCACTCCCTTCCCAACCACTGCTTCCCTTTCATACCCCTCAACTCTTATAACTGCCACCTGGTTTCTGTACTAATTGTAAATAGCCTTTTGCTCCCTGTATTTTACCCCAGCCACCTTCAGAGTTTGAAAGAGAGTATGCCAGTCAACATTGTCAAAAGTTTTCTCTAAGTCTACAAATGCTAGAAATGTAGGTTTGCCTTTCCTTAATCTTTCTTCTAAGATAAGTCGTTAGGTCAGTATAGCCTCACGTGTTCCAATATTTCTACAGAATCCAAACTGATATTCCCCGAGGTCAGCTTCTACCAGTTTTTCCATTCGTCTGTAAAGAATTTGTATTAGTATTTTGCAGCTGTGACTTATTAAACTGACAGTTTGGTAATTTTCACATCTATCAACACCTGCTTTCTTTGGGATTGGAATTATTATATTCTTCTTGAAGTCTGGGTGTATTTTGCCTGTCTCATACATCTTGCTCACCAGATGGTACAGTTTTGTCAGGACTGGCTCTCCCATGGCGATCAGTAGTTCTAATGGAATGTTGTCTACTACCGGCGCCTTATTTCGACTCAGGTCTTTCAGTGCTCTGTCAAACTCTTCACGCAGTATCGTATCTCCCATTTCATCTTCATCTACATCCTCTTCCATTTCCGCAATATTGTCCTCAAGTACAACGCCATTGTATAGACCCTCTATCTACTCCTTCCACCTTTCTGCTTTCCCTTCTTTGCTTAGAACTGGGTTTCCATCTGAGCTCTTGATATTCATACAAGTGGTTCTCTTCTCTCCAAAGGTCTCTTTAATTTTCCTGTAGGCAGTTTCTATCTTACCCCTAGTGAGATAAGCCTCTACATCCTTACATTTGTCCTCTAGCCATCCCTGCCTAGTCATTTTGCATTTCCTGTCCATCTCATTTTTGAGACGTTTCCTTTACTTTTTGCCTGCTTCATTTACAGCATTTTTATATTTTCTCCTTTCATCAATTAAATTCAATATTTCTTCTGTTACCTAAGGATTTCTACTAGCCCTAATCTTTTTACCTCCTTGATCCTCTGCTGCCTTCACTACTTCATCCCTTAGAGCTGTCCATTCTTCTTCTACTGTACTTCTTTCCCCATTCCTGTCAATTTTTCCCTTATGCTCTCCCTGAAACTCTGTACAACCTCTGGTTCTTTCAGTTTATCCAAGACCCATCTCCTTAAATTCCCATCTTTTTGCAGTTTCTTCACTTTTAATCTACAGTTCATAACCAATAGATTGCGGTCAGAGTCCACATCTGCCCCTGGAAATGTCTTACAATTTAAAACCTGGTTCCTAAATCCCTGTCTTACCATTATATAATCTGCCTGATACCTTCTAGTATCTTCAGGATTCTTCCATGTGTACAACATTCTTTTATGATTCTTGAACCATGTGTTAGCTATGATTAAGTTATGCTCTGTGCAAGATTCTACCAGAGGGCTTCCTCTTTCATTTCTTAGCCCCAATCCGTATTCACCTACTATGTTTCCTTCTCTCCCTTTTCCTACTCTCGAATTCCAGTCACCCATGACTATTACATTTTCGTCTCCCTTCACTACCTGAATAATTTCTTTTATCTCATCATACATTTCATCAATTTCTTCATCATCTGCAGAGCTAGTTGGCATATAAACTTGTACTACTGTAGTAGTCGTGGGCTTCATGTCTATCTTGGCCACAATAATGTATTCACTATGCCGTTTTATAGTAGCTAACCCGCACTCCCATTTTTTTATTCATTATTAAACCTACTCCTGCATTACCCCTATTTGATTTTGTATTTATAACCCTGTAATCACCTGACCAAAAGTATTGTTCCTCCTGCCACCGAACTTCACTAATTCCCACTATATCTAACTTAAACCTATCCATTTCCCTTTTTAAATTTCCTAACCTACCTGCCCGATTAAGGGATCTGACATTCCACGCTCCGATCCGTAGAATGCCAGTTTTCTTTCTCCTGATAATGATGCCCTCCTGAGTAGTCCCCGCCCGGAGATCCGAATGGGGGACTATTTTACCTCTGGAATATTTTACCAAAGAGAATGTTATCATCATTTAACCATACAGTAAAGCTGCATGCCCTTGGGAAAAATTACAGCTGTAGTCACCGTTGCTTTCAGCCGTTCACAGTACCAGCACAGCAAGGCCGTTTTGGTTAGTGTTACAAGGCCAGATCAGTCAATAATCCATGCTGTCGCCCCTGCAGCTACTGTAAAAGCTGCTGCCCCTCTTCAGGAACCACATGTTTGTCTGGCCTCTCAACAGATACCCCTCCGTTGTGGTTGCACCTACGGTACGGCCATCTGTATTGCTGACGCACGTAAGCCTCCCCACCAACAGCTAGGTCTATGGTTCATGGGAGGGGGGAGGGGGGGGGGGGGAATATAAAAACACAGTAAATGAAGCCTGCAGGACGAAACTTGACAACTCCCTGGCATTTGGCAATGGGGCAGGGGCAATAAATTCCACGTAAGATTTCTAATAAAGATACTTTTAAATCTTTTTTGAAAGTCTATCTAGAACCTGGAAGCATTCATGACAACACTTCCGTCCACTGTTCTTTGTGGCACTTCAGCACAGTCTTAATTTTATGGTGCCAACACACTATGAGACCATTGCTCTATGGATGGTCAGCCTTCATTCTGAAGTTCTGGAAACTGCAGTGTTTGCACAGTTCTGAAAGTAGTAAGGATTTGAGCTGGTGGCCTTGGTCCATTGTAATTTATATACGATAACCAAAGTGTGCTACCTACATTTGTAAAAATATTTTTGCCATAGATTTGATGGTATTATCTACCAAAGGCATTGCCTCTACCCAGTGAGTAACACAAACTGATGCTGAGAGTATGTAGCAATAGCTTTCTAACTCAGGCATACATCCAATGAGGTTGAGATGTACAATCAGCAAACATTCTTTTGGTATTGTGTAGCTGGCATGTTTGGGGAAGGGGGGGGGGGGGTGTATGATGTCTGAATTTACTATCCTGACAGCTGTTGCCAGCTTTTGTCCATTCCATAACTAACTTCGTGGTTGGCTGTACTCTGTGATGACGCACATTGTACAGGCTGTTGAAAACTGCTCAGCTGGTCGGAGTGGCCGTGTGGTTCTAGGCGCTACAGTCTGGAGCTGCGTGACCGCTACTGTCGTAGGTTCGAATCCTGCCTCGGGCATGGATGTGTGTGATGTCCTTAGGTTAGTTGGGTTTAAGTAGTTCTAAGTTCTAGGGGACTGATGACCACAGCAGTTAAGTCCCATAGTGCTCACAACCATTTGTACCATTTGAAAACTGCTCCATAAAACTTTTGTCGAACAACTGGATTTAACCTGTTTCATGAGATATTGCTCCATAATTGTGTACCTGTTCCATGGATCATCATCTGCTCCAGTCAAAGGCCAGTAGTGCAGTAACGAGTAATATCATAATGTGGATTCTATTACTGTGCCTCACAAGTTCTTCATAACCTATATTGAGTCACTGCACTAATATGCAAGAGGAAACCAGCCGCAATGTTGTCATCTCCTTTATGATGTCATACATCTATGGTAAATTGGTTGATGAAATAAAGTTGGTGATAGCACTGAGGATTGTAGTCATTGCCCAGCTTGTGGATGGAGTGCACTGGTGGCTGATGGTCTGAAAAATTGTGAGAGATCTGCCTTTGATGTCTTCATGAAAATGCTTGAGCACTCCATAAGGGAATGTCTACAATTTCCTATCACAGGCTGACCATTTGTATTGTGTTACTATTAGTTCAATGAGAATAAACCACAGTGGTTGCTGCTAGCCAGTGACTGTTTGCTTTAAGGCCCTGCCAATAGCAGTTTCACTGGTGTCTGTCGTAACAGGAAAATGTGATGAAGACACTGGATGTGTGAAAGTAATGGCTTGGTGTATACAATCTATTTGACTGAATGCTTGTTGCATCTGGCTGGTCCATGCCAGTGTCTGTTTGCCACATGCATTCTTTCCAGTCAACTGTTCTCTTACTTCTGCTGCCAGCAGTATATGATGAGAGTGGAGACTGATCAAGCTGAGGAAATGACATTATTTATGGAAATTTATTGGCCTAGGTATCTGATGAATGAAGTACTTGCAGTGATGTGTTGCTCTAATACCTGTCACAGAATGAGCGAGGAAGGTTACTTCCAGTTTGTGACGTTGGCAATTTTCGTTTTTGATGATTATCTCACATTGTTCTGAAGCTTCAAAATTTAGTTGGAGGTGAATTTCATACTATTGGAGAGATGGTGAGAACAAAGCAATATCGTCCAAGTAAGAGAAAGAAAAAAGAAATCTATGGAGAACTCCATCATTAAAATATCACCAAGTTTGTGCAACATTTTTCAATACAAAGGTAATAAAAAGACATCCTTATAGTCCAAAACGCATAATTTTAGTACTTTCAGGTACATTTTCAGGAGTCATTGGCATTTGCAAATTTACATGGTAAATCTTGTACAAAATCTTATATATTGCTTCACAGATATCAGTCAAGGGCTGTGGGCCTGGTAATCCTCACATAGCTAGTATGAATCATCTTTATTGGCACTAAACAAATGAAGGTAGTCCATGAGATGAGATGCGTGAAAGGTGTACTGTTCTTGTCTGTAATAAATCATCGATGGTAACCTACATCTGCATCTACATTTATACTTCGCAAGCCACCCAATGGTGTGTGGCGGAGGGTACTTTATGTGCCACTGTCATTACCTCCCTTTCCTGTTCCAGTCGCGTATGTTTCACGGGAAGAACGACTGCCGGAAAGCCTCCATGCACGCTCGAATCTCTCTAATTTTACATTCGTGATCTCCTCGGGAGATGTAAGTAGGGGGAAGCAATATATTCGATACCTCATCCAGAAACGCACCCTCTTGAAACCTGGACAGCAAGTTACACCATAATGTAGAGCACCTCTCTCGCAGACTCTGCCACTTGAGGTTGCTAAACATCTCTGTAACGCTATCACACTTACCAAATAACCCTGTGACAAAACATGCTGCTCTTCCTTGGATCTTCTCTGCCTCCTCTGTCAACCCGACGTGGTATGGATCCCACACTGATGAGCAATACTCAAGTAGAGTTCGAACGAGTGTTTTGTAAGCCACCTCCTTTGTTGATGGACTACATCTTCTAAGGACTCTCCCAATGAATCTCAACCTGACAACCACCTTAACAACAATTAATTTTATGTGATCATTCCACTTCAAATCGTTCTGCATGCATACTCCCAGATATTTTACAGAAGTAATTGCTACCAGTGTTTGTTCCGCTATCATATAATCGTACAATAAAGGATCCTTCTTTCTATATATTCGCAATACATTACATTTGTCTATGTTAAGGGTCAGTTGCCACTCCCTGCACCAAATGCCTATCCGCTGCAGATCTTCCTGCATTTTGCTGCAATTTTCTAATGGTGCAACTTCTCTGTATACTACAGCATCATCCGTGAAAAGCCGCATGGAACTTCTGACACTATCTACTAGGTCATTTATATATATATTGTGAAAAGCAGTGGTCCCATAACACTCCCCTGTGGCGTGCCATAGGTTACTTTAACGTCTGTAGACATCTCTCCATTGAGAACAACACGCTGTGTTCTGTTTGCTAAAAACTCTTCAATCCAGCCACACAGCTGGTCTGATATTCCATAGGCTCTTACTTTGTTTATCAGGCGACAGCGCAGAACTGTATCGAACACCTTCTGGAAGTCATGTAAAATGGCATCTACCTGGGAGCCTGTATCTAATATTTTCTAGGTCTCATGAACGAATAAAGTGAGTTGGGTCTCACAAGATTGCTGTTTCTGGAATCCATGTTGATTCCTACAGAGTAGATTCTGGGTTTCTAGAAATGACATGATATGCAAGCAAAAAACATGTTCTAAAATTCGACAACAGATAGATATCAGAGATGTAGGCCTATAGTTTTGCGCATCTGCTCGACGACCCTTCTTGAAAACTGGAACTACCTGTGCTCTTTTCCAATCATTTGGAACCTTCTGTTCCTCTAGAGACTTGCAGTACACGGCTGTTAGAAGGGGGGCAAGTTCTTTCATGTACTCTGTGTCAAATCGAATTGGTATACGGTAAGGTCCAGTGGACTTTCCTCTGTTGAGTGATTTCAGTTGCTTTTCTATTCCTTGGACACTTATTTCGATGTCAGCATTTAACTTGTCTAGAGCTAGCCACCATGCTTCTGAAAACCTGGGGTCCCTTGCATACAATTTATCCCATGACCGTGTCATTTCTGATGCCTCTCTTTGCCTGTGGGACAAGCAGAACACTGGCTATACTGTGGCCAAAGGTTTATCTTCTGACATTGGTGTTATTGGTCTGCAGTAATGTGTAAGGATCCTAATGAGTGGCTTGTACATGCTGCTGGAACAAAGTGCAATTCTTCTTGACACCTGTGGCTGCAGCTGATTGCCCCAGGATACTGATAATATTTCTGTATTTGGCATATTGCATCTTGGTGTGCTTCTCTCACAATCTTCTTGCCTTTAGTGTCTTTATCATTTAGCTCTAATGAAGTCCTAGTTAACATTTTCTTAGATTAGATTAGATTAGTTTTCTTTCCATAGATCCATGCTGAGGAGATCCTCGTGGATGTGGAACATGTAATTTTTTTTTAAGCTGAAATAACAATACTAATAGTATGAATATATACAATACATCATTTGTTTCTATTAAAAAATTCGTCAATGGGGTAGAAGGAGTTGGGCACTATTAAGTCTTTCAGGCTCCTTTTAAACTGATCTTTATTTGTAACTAAATTTTTTATGTTTACTGGCAAATTATTGAAGATGAGTGTTCCTGAGTAGTGGACCCCTTTTTGAACTAAAGTAAGTGCTTTTAAGTCCTTGTGCAGATCATTTTTGTTCCTGCTATTGCATGTGTGAACTTAGCTGTTTGTTGAAAAAAGAGATATATTATTTAGGACAAATTTCATTAATGAGTAAATATACTGAGGGGCAGTAGTTAGTATACCCAGTTCTTTGAAGAGGTTTCTATAGGACGTCTGTGAATTTACTCCACAAATAATACGTATTACACGCTTTTGAACTCTGAAAACTTTTGTTTGACTTGAAGAGTTACCCCAAAATATTATACCATATGACATTATGGAATGAAAGTAGGCAAATCATGCAAGCTTTTTCATTTTTATGTCACCTATGTCTGCTAACACTCGAATTGCAAATACAGATTTGTTAAGGCGTTTCTGCAGTTCTGTGGTGTGCTCTTCCCAACTGAATTTATTATCAAGTTGTAATCGCAGGAATTTAAGACTGTCAACCTCTTATACCTGCTCTTCTTTGTATTTTATGCATATGCTGGGTGGAAACCTCTTACAGGTTCTGAATTGCATATAGTGAGTCTTTTCGAAGTTTAATGTTGGTGAGTTGGCTTTAAACCATTTATTAATATCCATGAAAATATCATTAGCAGATCTTTCTAGAACTACACTTGACATACTATTTATTGCAATACTTGTGTCATCTGCAAACAAAACGAACTCTGCTTCTGGCAGTGTAACTGATGAGAGATCATTAATGTACACAAGAAATAGCAATGGCCCTAAGATGGATCCTTGTGGGACACCAGATGTAATTTCTTCCCATTCTGATGATGACTGATGACTTAATTCACTAGTCCCTTGCAGTGACACCCTTTGTTTCCTGTTAGTGAGGTATGACTTGAACCATTTTGCAGCACTGCCCATGACACCATAGAATTCTAATTTACTTAAAAGGATGTTGTGGTTCACACAATCAAATGCCTATGACAAATCACAGAAAATACCTGCTGCTTGTAATTTGTTATTTAATGAATTAAGTACATTTTCACTGTAGGTGTAAATAGCCTTCTCGATATCAGAACCCTTCAGAAATCCAAACTGTGTTCTTGATAATATGTTATTTGTGGTCAGATGGTTGAGCAGCTGCCTGTACATTACTTTTTCTAAAATTTTTGAGAATGCTGGCAAAAGTGAAATCGGTCTGTAGTTTGATGGTATCTCTTTATCCCCTTTCTTGAATAGAGGCTTATCATCTGCATATTTTAACCAGTCAGGAAATGTCCCAGTTATAATTGACTGGTTACACAAGTAACTTAGAATTGTACTAAACTCACAAGAACATGCCTTAATTAACTTTGTTGATATTTCATCGTACCCACTAGAATGCTTTGTTTTTAAAGATTTTATTATGGACGTTATTTCTGTTGGTGAAGTGAATGATATATTCATGTACTTGAAGCTATTTGTGAAGGCTAGTTTTAGATATTCAAGGGCATTATTTACTGATCCTGAAAGTCCCATTCTATCAGTAACGGATATAAAGTACTTGTTAAATAGATTTGCCACTGTTGTGACTCGCCGATCATTTAAAGTGCCGCCGCGCAATTACGCACGTCCTCTACGTACGGCGCTGTCTGCCTGCCAGCCATGCAGCAGCGGCGCCACCTAAGCGGCCAGCCGAGCAGCGGCCGCTAGACTGAGACTCAGTGCTTATCTGAACGCTAACGTGTTCACATGTCAACTTACTCTGTGACATATATGTGTTGTTGTGTCGTTTCTAAATATACTTGTTAAACTAGAAGTTCTAACAATTGGCGACGAGGTAGTGGATTTTTCCTTTTCACCGTTGACTCACAGGGTTCCATGGCTACTGTCGAGCAACTCTTGCAAAATCTCCTTGAACAGCAAACGCTTCTAACGGCGGCGATTCGCGATTTCGTCGCGGCGTCAAATGCGGGCCGTTTCTCGTCGTTGGCGGTACCGCCTTTTCCTCCTTACGACGAGACGGCAGAAGACTGGTCGGATTATGAAAAACGTCTTCGACAGCACTTCTTGGCATTTTATGTCTCGGACGAACAAGCATGTAAGTCTCTGTTCCTTTCCTGGATTTCGCCTCAAATGTATCGGTTGTTGTCGCAATTGGCCCCTTTGAAGGATCCTGCGTCTTTGTCCTTTGCTGAAATGTGTTCCCTTCTGTCGGTCTATTTTCAAAAGCAAACGCATGTGGTAGCTTCTCGGGTTGCCTTTTATCGTTGTCACAAACAACCCTATCAATCCTATCGCGCTTGGGCTGCTGAACTTCACGGCCTCAGTCGAAAGTGTCACTTTGTTACTGATGTTCACAAAGAATCCTATGCCGATTCCATGGTACGGGATGCTATTATCCGGTCGGCGCCCGACAAAGAAGTTCGGCAACGTGCCCTTCAGTTGGCGAATCCGACTTTAGATGAAGTTCTCTCCATTGCGCAGTCCTTTGAAATTTCTCGCGCCGCTGGGGCACAAATAGAGGCGTGGGACGATGTCGGGGAAATACAACCTCTGTGCGCTGTTGACGACGCGCGCGGCGCGCCCCCGCCGGCCGACGTGGCCGCAGTGCGCTCCCACGCGCAGCCTTGGCCAAGCCGTAAACAAACCCCTAAGAAACTGCAGCAAAATCCCCGGCAACTTCCTTCATGTCCAAGGTGTTTTACGAAACATTCACGCGAGGATTGTCCACAACGTTGGGCTGTGTGTCACACCTGCAAAAAGAAAGGTCATGTGTCTTCCGTTTGCAAGTCCGACCGCATACATGATGTTCAGGAACATGACGCTGATTCTGATTCTGTGTTGTCTGTCAATTGCACTTCTTCCCTTTCAGGGAAGTTATTCCTCACTGTCCAAATCCTTGGTCGAGATGTTCGCATGCAAGTGGATACCGGTTCTGCCGCCACTATAATTAATTCTCAGACGTATCTTCAGCTGGGTTCTCCACTCTTGTCCCCTGTCACTCGGCAATTACGGACGTACAATAAACAGAAGATTTCTCTCTTGGGACAATTTAATGCGGAGGTATCTTACAAATCCGTCGTTCGCACTGTTCCCATATTTGTGGTCGACCAGGGCAACGCAGAAAATCTTTTTGGTTTCGATGCCTTCCGCGTTTTTGGGTTCTCCATAGATGACTCTGTCAATATTGTCTCTGACGCTATTCCCTATGCTCAACTGGATTCTTTGTCGACGACCTTTTCGTCCATTTTTTCTCCTGGGTTAGGCCGTGCACACGACTTTGAAGCTCATATCACGCTCAAACCAACTGCTCGGCCTAAGTTTTTTCGGGCTCGGCCCATTCCTGTGGCCCTTCGTGATCGGGTCAAACAGGAGTTGGATCGTCTCACTACTTCAGGGGTCTTGCTTCCTGTCACTTCCAGTGAGTGGTCCTCTCCTGTCGTTGTAGTTGCCAAGCCCAATGGTTCTATTCGTCTCTGTGGCGATTTCAAAGCCACGGTAAATGCTCAATGCCTCATCGACACTTACCCTATGCCCCGTCCTGAAGAACTGTTCACTAAACTCGCTGGAGGGCAATATTTTTCTAAAATTGACCTGTCAGAAGCTTATCAACAACTCCCTCTCGACGCTGCTTCCCGGCAGTTTCTGGTTCTTAACACGCCTTTCGGCCTCTATCAATACCAACGCTTGCCATTCGGGGTTGCTAGCGCCCCTGCTCTCTTTCAGCGCTTCTTGGAACAATTATTGCTCCCTGTTCCTGGGTGTATCAATTACATGGACGACATTGTTGTCACGGGCTCCACCACTGACGAACATCTTCAGAATCTCCACACACTTTTTAATGTCTTACAGACTGCAGGTCTTAAGTGTAATCTTCAGAAATCACAATTTTTTCAGGCATCTATCACGTACTTAGGGTTTCAACTCTCTCGGGATGGTATTCGTCCGCTTCAACAAACTGTCGCTGCGATCGATGCCCTTCCTCGCCCTATGTCTGTTAAGGAACTGCAGGCCTTCTTGGGGAAAATAGCATACTATCACAAGTTTTTACCGTCTGCAGCGTCGGTGGCTCAGCCGTTGCATCGCCTGTTGCATAAAAACGTGCCTTTTCACTGGTCCGCGTCATGTGACGCAGATTTCCAGAAATTGAAGACTATGCTGATACAGGCCCCGTGCCTAGCTACTTATCGACCTGGCCAACATCTTGTCCTTGCTACAGACGCCTCTCAATACGGGGTTGGGGCAGTCCTTGCGCACCGTTTTTCTGACGGTTCGGAACAACCCATTGCTTATGCCTCCAAAACGCTCACGGATGCCCAACAAAAGTATTCTCAGATTGAGAAAGAAGCTTTGGCCATCATTTATGCTCTTCATAAGTTTGGTGTTTTTCTCTATGGCACAAAATTTCATCTTGTTACGGATCACAAACCACTTGTTTCCTTGTTTTGCCCATCAACGTCACTTCCCGACAAGGCTGCACACCGCCTCCAGCGTTGGGCTCTTTACTTGTCCCGTTTCAACTATGAGATTCATTTCCGGCCAACGGCTCAACATGCGAATGCTGATGCTTTGTCTCGCCTCCCCATGGGCCCTGATCAGGCATTCGATAAGGACGAACTTTTGTGTTTCCACCTGGATGTTGCCGAGCAGCGGGTTGTGGATGGGTTCCCCATCACTGGGGACAGGCTGGCGGCTGCTACGGGTTCTGACCCTACCCTCTCCTGGGTTTTACGCTGTATTCAGACGGGTTGGCCTGATCGCCCGTCCGCTAAGACTTCTGATCCGTTGCGGAACTACTACCCTTTGCGCTACCACCTCACGGCTAGGGATGGTGTTATCCTCCTCTCCACTGACAATGTTTCGCCGCGTGTTGTGGTCCCCGCGTCTTTGCGTGCGTCAGTCTTGCGCCTCCTTCACCAGGGGCACTGGGGTGTGTCGCGCACCAAATCTCTGGCGCGCCGTCATGTGTACTGGCCTGGCATCGATTCTGAAATCATACACATGGTCGCTGCCTGCGGCCCTTGTGCGTCACAGGCCGCTGCCCCGAAGTCATCTTTGTCACCGTGGCCTTCGCCTGAGAAGCCCTGGGAGCGCATTCATGCTGATTTTGCGGGACCCTTTTTAGGTACTTATTGGCTCCTCGTAATTGACGCCTACTCTAACTTTCCTTTCATTGTCCGTTGCACGTCACCTACCACCGCGGCAACCACCAGTGCTCTCGCCCGCATTTTTTCTTTGGAAGGCCTCCCCTCTACTCTTGTTACTGATAATGGTCCGCAATTTGCCTCGTCTGACTTTGCGGATTTTTGTGCTCGTCACGGTGTTACGCATGTCACGGCCCCGCCGTTCCATCCACAATCCAACAGTGCGGCTGAACGACTGGTCCGCACGTTTAAGGCTCAGATGCGGAAACTTCTGACTTCTTCTGCTGCTGATGAGGCGCTTCTCCAGTTCCTGGCGTCTTACCGTTTCACCCCCATGGGCGATCACAGCCCGGCTGAGCTCTTACATGGCCGACAGCCCCGCACTCTACTTCATCTTCTGCGGCCTCCCACCTCCCGGCCGCGGGTGCCGTCCCTTGGCCGGTTCACCGCCGACGACCTCGTCTGGGTACGGGGATATGGCAGGCAGCCAAAATGGAGCCCAGGCCGCATCTTAAGACACCGTGGCAGACGCCTGTATGAAATCCAGACGGACACAGGTGTTGCAGTGTGTCATTCGGACCAGCTTCGGCCTCGGGTGCCAGCAACACCTGTTCCGAATGCCGCCACACCACCCTTGACTCTCCCTGATGCTCGGGATCTTGGCACATCTCCATACTCAAAACGCCGCCCTCTACCCGTCATCGCGATGCCAGCACCAGAACGGATGCCACCAGACGACGTGCCCATGCGGGAACCGGAGGACCAACCAGTGTCAGAGTACAAGAGTACATCTACTCGCCTCCTCCTCCAACAGACGCTGACGCATCGCCCATGTCTCCTGTCATATCAACTGGACTTGCCGCAACGGGCAGATTGGTGCGTGGGGCCCCAGCAGATTCGGCCCCTAAGTCTCCTGTCATCTCGACCCGTTATCATCGGGGACACTTCCGTCCGTACGGGAAGCCTCCTCCTCGAGACTTTACGTCGAGTCACACAACGCCTATGGACGTCAGCCATCTCCAGGACACATCCATCAAGACCAGTGCAACAATTTCAAAGGGGGGAAAAGTGTTGTGACTCGCCGATCATTTAAAGTGCCGCCATGCAATTACACACGTCCTCTACGTGCGGCGCTGTCTGCCTGCCAGCCATGCAGCAGCGGCGCCACCTAAGCGGCCAGCCGAGCAGCGGCCGCTAGACTGAGACTCAGTGCTTATCTGAACGCTAGCGTGTTCACATGTCAACTTACTCTGTGACATATATGTGTTGTTGTGTCGTTTCTAAATATACTTGTTAAACTAGAAGTTCTAACAGCCACACTATGCCCATCAGTTACTAATGTGTCATCTACCCTTAGTGCTATTTGCTCCTGTTCCTTTCTGGTTCTACCAGTCTGCTCTTTCATTATATCCCATATTGTTTTTATTTTGTTCCCTGACATTGCTATCTTCTTCTCATAGCGCATTTGTTTAGACGTCTGAATTACTTTTTTTAATGTTTTACAGTATTCCTTGTATTTATCTAAATCATCAGCATTTGAGCTATTCTTGGTCGACAGATACATTTTCCTTTTTGTCTTACAGGAAATCTTTATTCCTTGTGTAATCCATGGTTTTATTATAGACTTCTGTTTAATTTGAGTAACTTTTAGAGGAAAACAGTTTTCAGACATGGTACTGACATTGTTCATGAATGTGTTATATTTTTCATTCATGTCATGAGCACTATAAACATCTTTCCAGTTCATATCTTTGAGCAGTTTTCTAAAACACTCAATTTTTGGTTGATTGACCACTCTCCTGTACTCAGATTTAGCAGTCTTGATAATCTGCTTAGAATTTACATCTAAAACAAGGAGCTGCATGTCATGATCTGATAGTCCATTTATAACAGGTTTTATGATATGATTTTGTTCCTTTGATTTGTGTATAAAAATGTTATCAGTGGCTGTCCTTGAGGATTTAGTGATCCTAGTTGGAAAGTTTACAGTGTGAGTTAGATTGAAAGACAACATTACTAACTGCAGTGAATGTTTACTGGAAGATTGCATTAGAAAATCTGTATTAAAGTCACCAGCAATAAAAATTTCTTTGTTTCTTCCTGTTAAATAACCCAAAAAAGCTTCTAGATGATCTAAGAATAGATTATAATTTCCTGCACGTGCTCGGTAAATAGTTATTATTCTATAGGATCTATTATGGAACTCTACTTCTGTTGCACATGCTTCTAGATGCTGCTCTAAACAGAATTTATTAATGTCAATGTTCTTGAATTTATGGCAGTTTTTGATAACTGTGGCAACTCCACCTCCATCCATATCTACTCTGCTAGCTTAAATCCTGAAATGTCTAACATATCTATATCAGTGGTCACTTGATGTTCAGAGAGGCAGATTATGTCAATTTGGTTAGATGAATTCATTTCATCGATACAAATGAGTAGTTCATCAACTTTATTTCTAAGTCCCGGAATGTTCTGGTGTAATAAAGATAACTGATACTGCATACTAATGGGATTTTAACTGCTTTGGCGAAGATGAACTGGCAGTTTCTGATTACTTTCTGTTAAACACTGTTTAAATGGAGGCTGTATGATAAAATCTGATTCCTGTTCATCTGTTTTCTCAAACTGAGTGTGTCTGCCAATCTCTCTTAAAACTCGTTTTCTTTCCCCTTTCCCTATCCTAAAAAAGGCATCCCTCTGACACCTGTGACCACTGGTATTTTACCACTTGTGCCAGTGTCCCCCCTTAAGTTTTCTGCAATCAACCCAGACAGTTTTCCCTTCCCTTTCCTATTGAGGTGAAGGCCATGCCTAGTGTAGTCCCACCTATCGATAGCATCCACAGGAATCAAACCACTATGGGACCCTATATCCGTCCTAAGCAGCCACTCCAACTCCAAGTTCACCCTCCCTACGGAAGAATTCAAATGAAGCCGATCATGGCGTCTCAACACAGACACAATTCCCACACTCGTATGCTTCGTTGCTGATGCTATCTTCACCAGGTCACTCTCTATGGAATATTCAGAGTCTCTGCCAATGCTATTTCCCGGACCACCCACTATAACCACGGCATCCTCCTTTGTGAAATCCTTGCATAAAGCACCTACATCCTCTGTTACCTGACCCAGATCTGCACTAGGCTTGAAAAAGTTTGTGCCCTCCTTCCTCCTTCAATGTAACTATTCACTTTGTAGCACTTTCCAATTATTTTCTGTTGTTTGTTAACTTGGATTTTAAAGCTTGATTTTCCTAGTGTATTTTCGCTTGTTCTGTCCTTGTATCTTCGTATTTCTTGTTCATAGTGACCAGTTCCATCTTCAAGGTACAGCATGACTTCATCAACTGTTTATTCACTGTTATATTGGCAACTTGTGGATGTGTGAGTGATCCACCTATTATGGCCAGATCTGACTTTGTTTCTAGCATGATAGAGAGTGCTGCAGAGAGGTTAGGATGGATATAGTACTGTCTTTAAAAAATCTGCACTCAATAGCAGCTCATTTACATCAGAAATTGTAAAATGCCAGGTGAAAGTTTCGTGTAGTCTGAGGTCCACTGTGTTAGTAAGTGTTCCATAAAATTTGATGTGAGTATCATTTGTGGATCGCAGCTGAGAAATTGAATCTGAAATTTCCAATTGAGATGTCATTTTGGGAAGGGTGCTCACCATAGATCACATGTTGCTAAGGAAGTATGGTTTTGACATCTTGTTTTGGATGTACATCCTGCGGCTGTCCTCAGTAGGCTGAGCTACACTGGCTTGGCCAACCCATCTGTTTGAAGGTGCTTGGAGCTTGGGCATTTCCATGGTGCAGAGCATTAGCATACTTGGTTCCCAAAATGGCCATGCATAGAACATCCATCCTTGTCAAGTGAGTGTGTGACTGCTGCATGCAACTAGTCTGGAATTCCCATTAACTGCTGTGGCCTGTTTTTTACATGTAGTTTCACTGTCATGTACCTCAGAAAGTGCTTGGGTTCTTGACCAATTCATTTCCATTACAGAGATCTTGAAGACTGCTGCCAGTGTAAGTTATCATTGCCAACTTAATAATGTTACCAATGGTGTGTGAGTGCCAAAATTCTGTATGCAGTTCATAATCTCCTTCCCATGCATCATATTTCTGTAAAATCATTGCAGCCTATATTTGTTGGGGCAACTTACTTGGCCAAAACGTCCAAATCATCTGTCATGTATGTTGGATCAATTAATTTCAATAATGTCTATAAAACTGTGAAGGCATTTTGCTACCCTGTTTTCTGTTTACTTCACTCGCCATTTTTGTTGTTCTGGTGTTTTGGTTAGGCTTTGAAGCAAAGCAGCTTGTGGTGACCATCGACTGTGAGTAACTGCCACCTATGAAGGGTGGAGTATAGAGTCTTTGGGGTCTTGTAGTTTTTTTGGTTGGGTCTTGTGGACTTCGGCTTCAATGTGCCTTTTGTGAATTTCTGTAGTGTTTTTCTTGTGGTTTGTGTAATTACACGAACTTAATAAAAGTGCCTGATCGTAATTGGTTGGAGTTTTCTGTGCACAGTCAGTTGCTGCAGCCAGAAAACCCACAAGCTTTTACTGTGTCAGATTCACAAGTGGTGTGTAGCAATTGGACCATATCACTTATGACATAGGTGTAATCCCCAACATTACCTACTAGGGTGAAAACCTTGAAGTGTAGTGCATCATGTCATGACCAGCAAGGATTGTTTTCACAATGACAGACTATGAGTGGTTATCCAGTGTATCACAAAACACTCCAATAGTACTCAAGAAAGGGTCACTGATAAGATAACACTGTAACTGATAAGCAGTATAAGTGGTCTGTTCAAAAGATTTCAGAATTTTGCCCACAAAATTTTTCTTCAGTTACCTTTTACTTATTTTGCAGGGTCTTCTTCAAAATACTGTCCTCCACAATTGATACACCCCTTGCAGTGCCACTTTCACTTCCAGAAGCAGTCTTGCTGGATTGCATGAAGCACCATTTGTAAATTTTCCTTTATCTCATCCATTGTAGCAAAACTTCATCCTTTCAGCAGGGTTTTCAACTTTGGAAATAAAAAAAAGTCCACTGACACCAGGTCTGAATAGTATGAAGGATAAGGCAGCACAGTGATTTTGTTTTTTGTGCTATAGTTGCACACCAGCAGGGATGAATGTGTGGGTGCATTATCATGATTCAAGAGCCATGAACTATCTCACCACTTTTCAGTCTACAACCAAATTTTCTCACAGGCATTGCAACACATCCCAGTAGTATCATTGATTAACAATTTCTCCCTGTGGCATGAATTCATAATGAACTAATCCTTCAAAGTCAAAGAATACTATCAGCTTGGCTTTGACATTTGACCTGACATGATGAGCTTTCTTTGGTCTTGGAGAACCTTTCCTAGCTCATTGTGAAAATTGAATGTTGGTCTCAACATTATAGCTGTAGACCTATGTCTTATCATCAATTATGATTCTCTTAAGAGCATTTTGTTCTTATTTATCCAATCCAAAAGCTCTTCACAGATTGTGAGATGAAAGTCTTCCTGGTCTTGACTCATAAGCTGTGGGATGAACTTGTTGTTGTTGTTGTTGTTGTTGTTGTTGTTGTGGTCTTCAGTCCTGAGACTGATTTGATGCAGCTCTCCATGCTACTCTATCCTGTGCAAGCTTCTTCATCTCCCAGTACCTACTGCAACCTACATCCTTCTGAATCTGCTTAGTGTATTCATCTCTTGGTCTCCCTCTACAATTTTTACCCTCCACGCTGCCCTCCAATGCTAAATTTGTGATCCCTTGATGCCTCAAAACATGTCCTACCAACCGATCCCTTCTTCTAGTCAAGTTGTGCCACAAACTTCTCTTCTCCCCAATCCTATTCAATACCTCCTCATTAGTTATGTGATCTACCCACCTTCTCTTCAGCATTCTTCTGTAGCACCACATTTCGAAAGCTTCTATTCTCTTCTTGTCCATACTAGTTATCGTCAATGTTTCACTTCCATACATGGCTATACTCCATACAAATACTTTCAGAAACGACTTCCTGACACTTAAATCTATACTCGATGTTAACAAATTTCTCTTCTTGAGAAACGATTTCCTTGCCATTGCCAGTCTACATTTTATATCCTCTCTACTTCGACCATCATCAGTTATTTTACTCCCTAAATAGCAAACTCCTTTACTACTTTAAGTGTCTCATTTCCTAATCTAATTCCCTCAGCATCACCCGATTTAATTTGACTACATTCCATTATCCTCGTTTTGCTTTTGTTGATGTTCATCTTATATCCTCCTTTCAAGACACTGTCCATTCCGTTCAACTGCTCTTCGAAGGGGATGAACTTAGTGGTAACGCTCTCCAAGATGCTGTGTCAGGATTTCGTAACATGACACAACTGAAAGGTTACATTCTTCTGCAACCTCTCGAACTGTCAGTCTTTGATTGGCACACACAGTTTCATTGATGTTCCTGACATGGAGTGTCATCGGTAGATGTCAAAGGGCACCCTGACGAGGGGTAATCTTTAACATCCATCTGGCCATTTTTAACTGTGTGAACCATTCATAACACAGAGTATAGCTTCATCACTGTAGGCTTCTTGCGTCATTTGGTGTGTCTCTGTAAGGGTTTTCTTGAGTTTCATGCAAAATTTAATGCAGGCATGTTGCTCCCCTAACTCTACCATCTTGCAAAATTTACCAACTGTGTGACACAATGTTCTACTCAATACAGGACTGAACAATAACTAACAGACATACAACAATGAAACTTCCAGCAGTTACACATTAAACACAGCACATGCAGGGATGCGAACTACATTTCACTCCAACACACCTTTGGGGCTAAATAAATCGTTCTGAAATTTCTTGAAGACCTGGTATATGCAAGGATGTTTCCTCCAGGATTGGGTAATGATCTTATCTCATGGTTACTAATGAGATCTTCTGGTGTCAGGCTATACACTGAGATAATTATATTGAAGGTCACATGACAATCACCCCTGCCCCACCCACTGTGGGGATCACTGCAACTGTATGTCATACACTCAAGGTCACCCAGGCGAACCTGAGGCAAATAGTCTACTTATAGTCAACATTGTAACATAATTTGATAATGGTGATACGGAATTCTGTGATATAAAATTGGTGATAAACCCATATCTCTCTCAGCCACTAAGAACACATTAAAAATGGTGGGAAACCCCCTCCTCCCCCCTGACCAATAAAGTTAAGCTCCACTCCTCCTCATCCTTTATGGCTAGCTCAGTAGTATAGGACTCTTCATTTGAGGGCTGTGCATCATAAGGAGATGTTCAGGTTTGCTTTAAACAAATAGTTACTAAAAATAAATCCAACAGGTCAGGAAGAAATAAGAACCTTTTTACCCTTTTATTGGATTCTTTACAAAGCTTTTTTCTTACAACAATAATGTGCAAAACTATTTTTTACAATTTTTTTTCAATTTATTTACAAAGCTACTTGTTTCTAACATACAATAATTTGCAAAGAAAACATTCAATTATTGATGAAATTATTTAATAGGATAAATAAAAAATCTACTCACTAAGCAGCAGAAGAGCACACACCTAAACGACTGTTGTAATAGGTAAGCTTTTGGAGCCAGTGGCTCCTTCAGGCAGAAGTGTTGAAGTGGAAGGAAGAAGGGTGAAGGAGAAGGAATGTAGAGCTCTAGGAAAAGGGGTAGGTTTTGGAAAAGTCATCCAGACTCATAGGTCAGGGGAGACTTACCCTATGGGATGAGAAGGAAAGGTAAGTCTCCCATGACCAGCAGTTTCCCAAAATCTACCCATTTCCCTAGACCTCTCCACTCCTGTCACTTCACTCTTCCTCCTTCCCCTTGAACCCTTCTGCCTGAAGGAGGAGCCACTGGCTCCGAAAGCTTGCCTATCACAACAGCCTTTTAGATGTGTGCTCTGCCGCCACTTGGTAAATAGATTTTTTATCTGTCCAGTTAAATAATAATTTGCAAAGGTATTTTTTTATAATTTTGTGTTGGTCTGTTTAAAAAGCTCTTTGTATTTGATGAACAACAAAATGCAAGTATTCTTTTGTGATGGCATATATACACTGGTTTATTTAAGGATCTATTTTTTTACAGAAGACCTATAGATGCAGTACTATCAAGTACACTAAAAACTTAGATACTAAGTTTATCATTGAATTTGTAATTGTTGTTTCATTCTATATACACTTTGTATATTTTGTATCATAGATGATTCTATAAACAATATTTACATTTTTAATCAAAATCTGTATTAATCGGAGTTCGTGCGCACATGCATACACATACACACACACATTTATATGATATTTATATGTACATAGAGTGCAGCTGTGTACATAGTACACAATATATACATACATGTATTGTGCAATCAGACACACACGTGTCAGACACCCAACTATGACAAGCAGTTTATTCAACTATTACACATAAACTCACATCCACAACCACTACTTACAAACAAATGAATACACAACCACACACTCAATCACTCAATGAATACTGTGAGTACAGTAATGCCCCATCCTATCCCCAGAGGTGAACCATTTGTCACCATGACACAACAGTCTCACTCAAAATCTTGCCTAACAGGCTATATGTGGAGCAGTGCCAGTTTCTTTCAGCACCCACCTCTTGTATAGTCGAACATGAGAGCCTTACTGGCCTTGCAATGCAAGCCCTTGGCTTTACTCTGGTTGGCAACAGCATGTATACAGTATGCATATATTTTTGACCTTAACCCTACAAAAATCACAATCTACGAACCATTCAACTCGTCTTCCATCAAATAATAACCTTCTTGTTTTGAGGTGTTATTCGATAAGGTTTATTGGCCAAATATCAAGATGTGTCATATGCTTCAGGATTATACCTAATTACTTCTTGTGGATCACAGTGTTTCGCCCAGATGGTGAGACTGTATGATCCATATAAAGTAAATTGGGTTCAGATAATTTTTGCTTCACAAACAAATAGTCAGTTGGTACGTGTGGAGTTTCAAAAGGTCATGAATACACATACAAAAACAGACAGGCTTTGTGAACTTCACTGAAACCTTGGCCATCTCCACAGCAACTAGTCCTTCATTGAAGATGGTGGCCTGCTTGAATTTCAGCCTGGTGAGGTAATCTCTGGTGCAATAACACCCATATCAAAGGTATACTAAATCAATTTCATGGTATTCTCTAATATTTTCCATTTTTTTCCAAAAACTGAATTGTTCATTAATTTATGAAAATCTTTTTCAAAGTCACAAATTGCAAGAGTCCTCTGTTTGGTGTTTTCATCAATGCTGACTGAACAAGATGCCATGGGTGATTCAAAAAAGTTCCATACCCAAAATGAGATTTCTATGTATCTCTGCTTATTCTTCAATGTTGTAAACAACCTCAGGGGAGAACCAGTACATGGGAAAAGGTGCTTCGGACATTGGCTGTGTGCTTCATGCAAACGGGTGGGATGTCAGTTCTACATTCAAAATATATCCCACGCCAGAGACAGCAGCTACATTTCAGATCTCTTTTATCATTCTGACAGTTTTATGATTGGGCAGCCATTTGAACCTTCCAATCTGTAGAAATTCTTGCACAGCATGCCTGCAGACATTGCTTATTACCAACCAAAGGATGTAAGTTAAGTTGTTTGAAAACTTAGCTTTCTAAACTAAAGATGCTGTCTACTTTTTGGAGATTAAACATTCCACAGGGTCACAAAATGTCATACATATGCTATGGATGACATTCTATGAGTGGGTAATTGTAATGATCCTAGATGGTTACTCTCTGATCTGAATTGAAGCTACTGATGCCAGGTTTTTCTTCTGGTTTGTTCATATTTGCATGACTGTCTATTTCTACAGGAAAATTTGGTGTACTAACACACTTTTCAGTTGTTACTATTCCTTCATTTACTTATTTATTTCCTTTTTTATTTCTTTAATCTGTTGACTATCTATGTGATCAGAATGTAAGAATATGTAAACTATGGAAAGTTAGTCACACTAGGACTTTTATGGTTAATTTAGACAAAAAACCCTGATTAACACTTGATTAACACAAATTATATTTTATGATCATACATGAAGCCCTGTTTTGTACTGTGCACTATGCGTATCAGGGTTTATATTTAAATCTTTTAATTTCTATAAAATTTGTCTTTTCTTTTTGATTGTCTTTGGTCTTGTGATGGCACCAAGGCAAGCAGATATTCTGATGTCTTTTCTGAATCAGTCTAGGTGTATCAGAGTGCTAGAGAGTCAGACATGTTGTATTCACACACTTAAAACATTGTATGTTGTTTGTTGTAGCTGTTAGAAGTTTGAGAATGAAGTACAGTATTTGTGAATCAGTAGCTCTGTTTATGCAACTTTGAATGAAAAACATTGCAAGAAATTAAAAAGTGGACAGTATAACTTCACTTCAATCTACAATGCAAACAATTACCTGAGTTCTGGAATGTTTGAAGGGATCTTTCCCGGCTCTAGACAAATGCTGCCAGTGGAATATCAGTAAATTAACTTTTCTTTCTATCACTTTTACTATGAAATATGCTCAGTGCATATGCAATATCCTTCTGGCTCAGTAGTCAATTATACCTCTTTTATGTATGTCTCTGCCTCATTTTTGGGATACCAGATGTTGGTGATCTGTGAAAGGGTATGCAAGAAGCAGTGGATAGCAATATAATAGTGTCCTCAGCAACCAAAGAGTGTGACTTACAGGCAGCACTGTAGGCAGTTGGAGAACAGGTTTCAGCTAGGATGTGTGAGTGCTCTTTGGGCCAGACATTTCTGGAGGGTGGTGGCCTAGCCTGTGAAGTATTATTGGTGCCATCATGCTGGTTGGATTTCAACTGTCAGCTTCTTTAGTGCAGGAGGAAGTGATCGTGCTCAAGGAACCACTGAGTGCCTATATAATGGTCTACATGGTGAGTCTTTTTGTAATGAGCAATAAGTTTGTTCTTAACTGAGGTGTGATCCACTGCATCCTGATTCTAATTGGGTCTAGCTGGTTGCTGTTTTGAGCCAAAGGTGATCATTTGTATTTTTCTATCAGGTTGTGTTTAGCTGATTTTCTGGACACACATTCATGATGTGTGGTGAATGTGGATTATAATTTGATTTTGTTGTCTGCTTGCAAGCCTGCTCTTTCTGTCAAACTCTGCTATAATTTACATGTCTGGTGCATTACTTATTCAGTTCTCACCAGCCTTCTTTAATTCATTGGTGTATTGTATTTTATTAGAATAGTATTTAACACATTTACTGTTTAATGTAACTGCAAGCAATCTGTTAACATATTATCTAGTCTCTGCTTGACAGCCTTTCTTCAATTCACTGTTGTTTTGGCATTTTACTGGAACAGTGTGTAATGCCTTGAATGCTTGCCAAACTGGTTTAAATCATTGGTGTTTTGTATTTTATTAGAATACTGTTTAAGGATTAAGAGTACTTACAAATGATGGAAAATAGAAATTTTTTAATGACTTTATTAAATTATATAATCTTTCCAGATTACATTGATATATACATTACAGGGTTTTAAATGAAAAGTGATGTATATATACCAAATTTTAAAGTTATGGTCATGTATGGTCATGTACCCCCTTTATTTGTGTTCAGAAACCAGTATTATTTCAAAAAGAACAGTGAACTTTCTGTTTCCAGCGATTATAGGTATGATACAGAGTATATGATGGTAACAGTGCAGGTTTCTAGTATCTGTAAATTATTATCTTTGCTAGTATTTACTTTTGTTTCACTGAAGCAGTTTGTTCACGTGTTACTGAATGTTTGTTGCCCAAGTGCTACATATATTTGTGGGAGTACATATCCTTTAGTATGCAATAAATACAAACTATCCACACATCGATAAATTCAATGAAAGGAAATTCCATGGTAACCAGTTCATAAACAAAGCAAGCCACACTGGTGAAAGTAACCTATGTATCAGTTCTTCAGGGAAGAAACTCCCACACTTCATGCCTCCTGGTGATGCAAATTTTTGTGTTAACAATGATGCTGTTTGTAGTGGATTTGTTGTTGTTGATGTGGGCATCTTATCTTCTTTGATAAAGGAAGTGGCGAAATGTAAACAATGTGATTGTGTGGGCTGTCCAGAAATAACTGAACAACAAAGAAGCAGGAGGGGCTTAGCATCAAAATTAGTTGTTCTGTGTAGATCCTGCAATAAATCTATCTCATAAATGACTTAGAACATTGTGCATAATTCATATTATGTGAATTTGAAATTAGTGTATGCAGTGTGTGCAATAGGAAAAGGAAAAAAGGCTGCTCAAACGTTTTGTCATTTGATCGACCTTCCTCCTCCTTACAGTAGGTTCAGCAAGTACATAAAAATACTTTTAGGTACCTTGACAGTTGTGTCTAAAGCATCTATGAAATGTGCAGTAGAATAAACTGCAAATATTAGTGGAATCAGGGACATTGCTGCTGCACTTGATGGAACATGGCAACATCAAGGACATTGTTCCTTGAATGATGTTGTCAGTGCTTGGAGAATAGAAAAGTTGTTGATGTTTAGTGCTTATCTAATTACTGCCACACCTGCCATGTAGTAACACTGAAGGACATATTGAACATCAGTGTTCTAAGAATTATGATGGTTTCAGTGGAGGTATGGAGTGTGATGGAGCTCTGCAGAGACAGGTCGAGGATATAGAATCAGTGCATAGTGGGAATGTCCGTGTTACTGATAAGTCGCATATATGTACAGTATTTAATAATCACTTTCTGAATGTAGCAGGTGAACTAAATAGAAACCTAGTCCCAACAGGGAATTATATAGCGCTCTTAGAAAAAAGTGTTCAGAGACTGTTACCTGAAATGCTTCTCCATCATACTGACAAGAGGGAGATTGAGTTAATAATTAAATCATTAAAGACAAAGAACTCTCATGGATATGACGGGGTATCTAGCAGAATACTGAAGTATTGTTCTATGTATGTTAGTCCAGTACTTAGCCATATCTGTAACTTTTCCTTTAGGAGTGGTTGGTTTCCTGACCGATTAAAGTACTCGGTAGTGAAGCCACTTTATAAAAAGTGAGACAGGGATAATGTTGACAATTATAGACCTATTTCTATGCCATCGGTGTTTGCTAAAGTTATCAAGAAGGTTGTATATACAAGGTTACTGAGCATTTAAATTCACATAATTTGCTGTCAAATGTTCAGTTTGGTTTTAGAACTGGTTTAACAACTGAAAATGCTATATTCTCTTTTGTCTGTGAGGTTTTGGATGGATTAAATAAAAGGTTGTGAACGCTAGGTGTTTTCTTCGATTTAACGAGGGCTTTTGACTGTGTTGACCACAAAATATTACTGCAGAAGTTGGACCATTGTGGAGTAAGGGGAGTAACTTACAATTGGTTCGCCTCTTACTTTAAGAACGGAAAGCAGAAGGTAATTCTCCACAATATTGAGAGTGGTAGTGATGTGCAGTGCCAATGGGGCACTGTTAAGTGGGGCGTTCCCCAAGGGTCGGTGCTGGGGCCAATGCTGTTTCTTATTTATATAAATGATATGCCTTCTAGTATTACAGGTGATTCAAAAATATTTCTGTTTGCTGATGACACCAGCTTGATAGTGGAGGATCTTGTGTGTAATATTGAAACACTATCAAATAATGTAGCTCATGAAATAAGTTTGTGGCTTGTGGAAAATAATTTGATGCTAAATCACAGTAAGACTCAGTTTTTACAGTTTCTAACTCACAATTCAACAAGAACCGATATTTTGATCAGACAGAATGGGCATATTATAAGTGAGACGGAACAGTTCAAGTTCCTAGGCATTCCGATAGATAGTAAGCTGTTGTGGAAAGCCCATGTTCAGGATCTTGTTCAGAAACTAAATGCTGCTTTATTTACCATTAGAACAGTATCTGAAATAAGTGACACTTCAACATGAAAAGTAGTCTACTTCGCATATTTTCATACGCTTATGTCGTATGGTATTATTTTTTGGGGTAATTCTTCTGATTCAAAAAGGGTATTTTTGGCTCAAAAACGAGCTGTTCGAGCTATATGTGGTGTAAGTTCGAGAATCTCTTGTCAACCCCTATTCAATAGCCTGGGAATTCTGACATTGCCCTCACAGTATATATTTTCTTTAATGTAGCAATATTAGCCTATTCCCAAGAGTTAGCAGCTTTCACTCAGTTAATACTAGGCAGAAATCCAATCTACATGTGGAATTCACTTCCTTGACTCTTGTGCAGAAAGGAGTGCAGTATTCTGCTGCATCCATTTTCAATAAGCTACCACAAGAACTCAAAAATCTTAGCAGTAGCCCAAACTCTTTTTAAGTCTAAACTGAAGAGTTTCCTCATGGCTCACTCCTTCTATTCTGTTGAGGAGCTCATGGAAGAGCTAAAGAATTAAGCAAATTCCAGTGTTACATCGTTGATTTTCTTTATTTAAATTTACGACTTGTCACCTGAATATGTTTTTTTTATATTTCATTTTATCTGTTTCCAATATCGTGTTATAATTTCATGTATTGACTCGTTCCATGACCATGGAGACTTCTCCTTAATTTGGTCCCATGGAACAATAAATAAATAAATAAATAAATAAATAAATAAATAAATAAATAAACATATTTCAGAGGTCGGTACCCATTTATAACGTTAGATATACAAAGTACCAAGACGATGGGGACTCTAAAGCTTTCAATAAAATTAATGAGTTCAATGTTTCTCGTGATACCTTGGTAACAAAACTGGAGTGTTGTCGACATGTGGAAAAGAGGATGGGTGCTAGATTGAGGAAGCTACGAAGAGAAGAGAAATGAAAGGAAAGTTGCTATCTGATGGAAAATCTCTGTCTGGCTGAGTCAGATTGACAGAAACTGAAATAGACCTTCTTCAGAGTTATTATGGACTGGCCGTTAGATGAACTGCACCTCTGAATAATGTTACAGCAATGAGAAAAGCTGTATGGGCCACCTACTTTCATAAGCTGTCCACAGACGACCACCCTGTTCACAGACTTTGCCCTAAAGGAGCAGATTCTTGGTGTGGTTACCAAAAAGCAAAAGAAAGTGGTCAAATATACCATAATAAGCATTCTCTTCCTGAGCCTGTTATGAATCATATAAAACCAATTTTTAGAGACCTGAGTGACCCTGTTTTTCTTAGTAGCACTCAGAATACAAATGAAAGTTTCAACCACTGCATATGGAAAAATTACCCAAGAACGTTTTTGTAGGACTAAATACATTAAAACTTGGTGTACTAGATGCAGTGATATGTTTCAATGATGGAGTGATAGGAAGGTGGAGTTCCTGAGAAATTTAGGCATAAAATCTGGCTCTGATATGTGTGTGACAGACAACAAGTACATGAAGCTGAAAGATTCACTCTTCAAGTTACCAAAGAAGCAAGAAGTGCTAAAAGTAATGCCAAGAGGTGTGTTGAAAATAGCTTAAAGAACACATACCACTTTTTTTTCAATTTTTGTAATTCAAAAAACTGCCTGTGGCCTAGAATCAAGTGAAAAGTAAGCGGAAATTCTGAAAAATGTTGGTAGGTGCCGCCACAACTAACTTCTGCCGTCGAATATATGTAGCGCTACACAGGCATGCTTTGCAGGCACAAAGATAAATACTGGAGCCAAAACCTCTGTGTCAGTAAATAAATTTAAAAAAATAGGTGGAAGACAAGCTTTTTTCTCCGCTCTGAGTTTTGACCACTGCATTTTCATATATTATCCAACGAAGTAAATAAAAATTCCATATTGTTCATCTTTGAATGTAGCAGCATTTCAATGTACAACAAAAATCCGACTGGCAAGACTATTTGGGATGTTTGACAATATGGCCAACTCTATGTTCTGAACTTTTTCCTACCTGTGAGAAGAGATGGTTGCTAATAGGAACTTATATGAATTGTGAATCACATGCAGTATTTTCTCCACCATAAGAATAATATGAATACAAACATTTTGCCATGTATTCTTTCATGTTTGCTGCTATCTCATTTAAATCCTGTCTGCCTAATAAACTATGAAACTAGTGTGAGACAATAGCAAACGTGGAAGAATATACATATCATGTCATGTTTATATTCTTATTATTCTTATGCCTAATAGTGATACAGTCAGAAATGAAGCACAGCAATTGACTAGATCTTTAAATCTAAGATGACTCTAATTTCTGTGCAGAATGTAATGTACAAAAGAGGTGCATGCAAAGATTTTCAAACGGAGAAAAATTTTCACAAAACTCTTGTTCAGAACATCTTCTATCATACGCAGTCTATTATTTGGTTCTTGTTGATCATTATCAAAGAAAGCAGCAGTGTAAGTAACAACAAATAGCAGTCTCTTGCCATTGTTTCGCTAATGAGATGATTCCTCTCTGTCTTTTTTTTTAAATTGTAAGTGGTGGTAGCGTGCACAAAAGCAAGCCATGCCACGAGCGGTGACAGTTCGTAGACACTCATTCTCAGAATGCGACAAACAATGCATGACACAGTACAGTAATGCATTTTCAGCTTAGAGTGACGTATAAACACCTATAACAAAGAGAAAGGCACTTATCAGATCAAAGAAAAATAAGCAATCAATTCAAACCAGATGAAGCATGTGAAAAAGGAAAGGTACCTGTATAAATACACACGGAGTGTCTGACGCATAGCAATGGCTGCCTGGTAAAGCTTAACTGCTAAGCTTCGACTCGAACCAAACTACTGTAGCTGTATCATCATTCACTCGACCTAAATTGTGTCTCATATTACAATGGACCAACTTTGTTTCGATTTGGAGGTGCGGCCTAAAACTTTTCTCTCCCTTTGAATTGCGAGTCTCAGATTTCAGGTGCGGCTTAGATTCGGGAAAAATTTTTTTCCTTGATTTCGAGTCTCATTTCTCAGGTGCGGCTTAGATTCAAGTGCAGCTTAGATTCGAGTAAATACAGTATTGATGACGTTATGAGGGGTAGAATACTAGGGCGACTGGAGGCTGGTCAAACACAGCAGGTCGTAGCACAGGCCCTCCGTGTGCCACAAAGTGTGGTCTCAAGATTATGGCAATGATTCCAGCAGACAGGAAATGTGTCCAGGTGCTACAATACGGGACATCCACAGTGTACAACACCACAAGAAGACTGATATCTCACCATCAGTGCCCACAGACCGCCATGGAGTACTGCAGGTAGCCTTGCTCGGGACCTTGCCGCAGCCACTGGAACAGCTGTCTCCAGACACACAATCTACAGACGACTGAACAGACATGGTTTCTTCGCCCAGAGACCTGCAAGGTGCATTACACTGACCCCTGGTCACAGGACAGCCCGTAAAGCCTGGTGTCAAGAACACAGTACATTGTCATTGGAACAGTGGTCCCAGGTTATGTTCAGGTATAGTCTAAACAGTGATTCACACCGGGTTTTCATCTGGCATGAACCAGGAACCAGATACCAACCTCTTAATGTCCTTGAAAAGGACCTGTATGGAGGTCGTAGTTTGATGGTGTGGGGTGGGATTATGATTGGTGCACATACACCCCTGCATGTCTTTGACAGAGGAACTGTAACAGATCAGGTGTGCAGGGATATAATTTTGCACCATTATGTCCACCTTTTCAGGGGTGCAGTGGGTCCCATCTTCCTCCTGATGGATGATAACTCACAGCCCCACTGAGATGCCATTGTGGAGGAGTACCATGAAACAGAAGATATCAGGTGAATGGAGTGGCCTGCCTGTTCTCCAGACCTCAACCTCGTAGAGCATGTCTGGGATGCTTTCAGTTGACGTATTGCTGCACATCTTCAAACCCCTATGACACTTCAGAAGCTCCGACAGGCACTGTTGCAAGAATGGGAGGCTATACCCCAGCAGCTGCTCGACCACCTGATCCAGAGTATGCCAACCCATTGTGTGGCCTGTGTACGTCTGCATGGTGATCATATCCCATATTGATGTCGGGGTACATGGGCGGGAAACAGTGGCATTTTGTAGCACGTGTGTGCTGGGACGGTTTTCTCAATTTATCACCAATACTGTGGACTTACAGATCTGTGTTATGTGTGTTCCCTATGTGCCTATGCTATTAGCACAAGTTTTGTGTAGTGCCATGTTGTGTGGCACCACATTGTGCAATTATCCTTAATTTATGAGCATGAGAGTTGTAAATCCTCATTACTTGTCATTAGGTATTTTCCACACTAGCTACCTTTGTATTATCTTGCCATTTCTTTGTTTACCATTTCTGCCCATCAGGCTTGGCTGATTCCTCCTGTATAATTGGCTGGCTGTTGCTTTTGTTTGTTTACCTGTAACCACTGAAATTAAGTGTTTGCCTTGCTTTGGTGTTCAATAATTCAATTGGCTTGGTACGAGCAGGGGAATCTTTACATTTATACAGTAATTAATTTCCTTTATGATTTAATCCAACTGATTTCCTCTAATTCTGCTTGACCATGTCCAAGAACATCACCTACAGACTGCCTTTAGTAAAGTTCAACCTAGTGTTTTGGTTGGACTTTGCAGTGTAAAATTCAGTGTATTTATAAGCCTGCTAACCTGCTTGTCTGTGGAGGCACATTTAAAGATGAGTTTAATATCTCTCAAAATACTTACTAAAGGATTTCTTGTATTTTATCCAAATTTGATGTAAGCACCTTCATAAGCTGTAAAGCTTATCTGCATGGCCGTCAGTCGTTAATTCTGCTATTCTTTATTTACCTTAAATGGTATTTAAATACTGTGCAGTGAAATTCTGTTCACTTAATGCTGGCCTGTTTTGGCATAAACTGGTCTTTATGCCTGAGATATTGTGTTCTTTAATGAAATTTGTGTGCAAAATTTCAGTTATTTTGACTTTGCTGTGATAGGCAATTATCATAGCACCTTAAGCCATCTGTGCAGCTGCTAAGTATAATAAGTTACTTGATAAGTGTATGTCCTTGGCCTGTAACTGTCCATTAAATATTTGATGGATTTAGGGAACATGCTATTAGTGGCTGTGAATCTTCCCCCACGCCTCATGAATTAGAAGCATGGCTGGTTGTAGGCTGTTCCCACAACTTGCTCTCTAGAAATGGCCTGTGTTTCTGGCCAAAGCATAGTTCACATTGCTTGATGCTTTTGATGAAGTAAGCCAGCAGCATACCTACAGGAAACCACACACAGGAAATGTGGGAGGATGTCACTTGTGTCTCCAGAGATGGCCAGCGGAATGTGGTTTCCAGACTACTGGCTCTGTTTCTGCCTTCAGCCTCCGACCTCCTCACATGGAGTCCCCCTTTGTTCCTGTCATTCCATCTTAATCTGTCCTGATGACTCCTCCAAGCAGCTGGCAATCTGCTCACTTCCCCAAGGTGCTCCTTATTTATTCCATATCTCAAATTTCACAAATTCCATCCTGTTCTCTACTTGCATCATGAAATCTCCTTCCTTGGATGTCCACTCCTGAGTCCTTCACTCATACCCCTGCCAGCAGGATAGCAGTAGACTGAATAGTCTTTTGAGGATCAAGGCTTCAATCTAGGAATCGGATCATGGGAGTTAGGGACTGTATAGAGACCAGTGTTAGTTTATGGTTTTTTGGGCAGAACTAAGTTGCTGAGAGAGGAAGACTAGCAGATTCTGATTCCAGGAGATATATAAAGCATTATAGTACCAATACATATTTTGTGTCTACTTATGTGATGGAGTGACAGGAAACATATAACTACAGTAGTTTACAGCATTAATACCTCAACAAACAACTACAAATAAATACAAATATATTGCTCCTTGCCATATTGGTTAAGCATTTGTCATATTTTACAGTAGCTACTAACTTGTGTGTTATAAGTACTCACTTTCTGTATAACATATTAAAAGGGTATTAAACAAATTTATCCATGAATTAAGGGTTTTGGGGAAGAAGAAATGACAATTAATTATGAAAATATCTATGGTTAGGCCTGTGGGCAGCAGGAATCCGTGAGTTAGCAGTAATTCAGAAATAGTAAGATGCATCAGAGTACTCATTCTCCACTAAACTCTTGTAAACCCATAAGCCTGCTTATACCCTTTTGTTATTTACGTACCTTACTTATTATCTATGTATCTATCTATGGCTCAGTGAATCATTGTGCAGTGTGGGGATATTGAACTCATTACAATAGTTTATTTCAGTTTTATGTACCTTCAGCAGAAATGAACACTACAAGTCTCATTTAGCTGAGATGAAAATACAATTTTTCTTCAGTATCCATATGCACCCAAGTCTACAATTATTTGTAAATAATAACGAAGTGTATGATACAATATAAATTATAACAGAAGGAATATTTAATATTCAACAGAAAACCTATGGTGGCAGTGCTAGAGTCACACTATATCCTTGGCTACTGCACACTGACTGTATTTTCACATAATTTGACCAATATTTTTTATAGTTCTATCTTCCTAATCTTATTAAAAACTGACTTGGTTAGCATCCTTGTCTTTTGTAGCAATTCTGAAACTTTGGGTACTTAATACAACAGTTCCGCCTAATACTAATATTAACATTGCACTGAATCACAGAATATGTGAAAATAGCATGCTACATGTGAAAACAATTTTTTTCTGTCATCAGGGATGGCATATATTCTCTCTCTTGCACTGTAGATTATTCATTGTTGTTACTTGGTAGTCATAAATGAGTCTTATAACTGTATTATTCAGATATTTTTACAGCCATACAAGAGTAAGTACATTTACATCTACAAAATTATTTGGTTTTTCAGAAATGAAGGTTGGTAATACCAAAATTATGAAGACATGGGGCCCTTTAAGACTAATACAAAGTATGACATAACAGTCTCATCATTCCAGGTGACATTATTATAAATATATATTTTCAATACAGACTTTCACATATTCAGTACATACTTTCAAATTTTCAGTACATACTTTCACATGTGGAAATTCAATCTATAGGGATGTAGTTGCGTCGATAACACAAGGAAATGAAAATATCACCTAAAAAAAGAATGCCTTCAACAACTGATATTATCCCAGAAGTCACTACACTAGCACTCTTACTTTTTTGCAGCAAGAATATTCCAGTGAGAGTAAACATCAGACAGCCAAATACTGAGGATAGCACCAACTGAAACAAAGAGCCACCTGTAAATGTAGTCTGGAAAAAGTAGTCTGTCAAATTTATAATGCAAAATATATTACACAGCTGTCATTTACCAAAATTTTCAATGTTGTATTGAATTAATAAGTTTCGGAATGTACTGCATGGCATTTCTAACAGATATGTTACATTAAAGTACTTCACTTGTCATGGCTGAATCAAATAAAGATGGCACCCACAGTTGATGCAAGGGACCTGTGTAAGTGGGTAGGAACAGGACTGGCTTACATCAGGAACTACCAGTGGGTACAGGAAGTACTTTCTCTCTGGCTTTGGGATAGTTATCACATATCCCAGCCCAGAAGAGACACCAGAGTTGTAAAACCATTGACACAGTGGAAAGGCAGAGACAGTGTAGCATTGGTGAACTGATTGTTACATGACTAGGCCGCACCTTTATTGGGGCTTACGTGATGGGGACAGATGCCCTGGCAAAAGAGAGGTGAGCAAAGCCCATATAAATATACTTATTTCTAGACAGATGAATGCAGTCTGACAGTCACTAGCTTCAAGAGGAGGTCTATGCTAGTCTTTGAGTCAACATGACTCAACAAGCTGCAACCAATTGACTTTGTCACTACTAGCCACTGGCCTACTATCCATGCTAGATTTGAGGCCACTAACTTGGTGTCCTCCAACTGGTGATCTACCTGCAGGCCTACTTCGTCACTGTAAAATGTATACTTTTACAGCTGAAATGTCACAGTTAATAAAATGTTTCAGGCTGTTATACTGTGGTAAAACTGAATTCACCTTAAAACCCAATGTTTTATCCCCATATGCAGAGAAAATAGCTACTTTGAATATCCAATCCACACCTTGGCTCAGGCCTGACTACAGCAAAATTCCGCTTCGGTGTGCTTCAGTGCAGTGGCATGATATCACATGTTTTGAATGCGAAAGCGCAATTGACCATTGTCGACTTCTGTCATCTGCTGTTGCTATCACCTCATGATTGAAGACTGGTACACAACTTCTTCAGCACCGGAATGTGGATGTCATTCAGTTTCACGCCATCCCCCTTTCTATTAAAATACAGGGTGTTTCAAAAATGACCGGTATATTTGAAACGGCAATAAAAACTAAACGAGCAGCGATAGAAATACACCGTTTGTTGCAATATGCTTGGGACAACAGTACATTTTCAGGCGGACAAACTTTCGAAATTACAGTAGTTACAATTTTCAACAACAGATGGCGCTGCAGGTGATGTGAAAGATGTAGACAACGCAGTCTGTGGGTGCGCCATTCTGTACGTCGTCTTTCTGCTGTAAGCGTGTGCTGTTCACAACGTGCAAGTGTGCTGTGGACAACATGGTTTATTCCTTAGAACAGAGGATTTTTCTGGTGTTGGAATTCCACCGCCTAGAACACAGTGTTGTTGCAACAAGACGAAGTTTTCAACGGAGGTTTAATGTAACCAAAGGACCGAAAAGCGATACAATAAAGGATCTGTTTGAAAAATTTCAACGGACTGGGAACGTGACGGATGAACGTGCTGGAAAGGTAGGGCGACCGCGTACGGCAACCACAGAGGGCAACGCGCAGCTAGTGCAGCAGGTGATCCAACAGCGACCTCGGGTTTCCGTTCGCCGTGTTGCAGCTGCGGTCCAAATGACACTAACGTCCATGTATCGTCTCATGCACCAGAGTTTACACCTCTATCCACACAAAATTCAAACCCGGCAACCCCTCAATGCCGCTACCATTGCCGCACGAGAGACATTCGCTAACGATATAGTGCACAGGATTGATGACGGCGATATGCATGTGGGCAGCATTTGGTTTACTGACGAAGCTTATTTTTACCTGGACGGCTTCGTCAATAAACAGAACTGGCACATATGGGGAACCGAAAAGCCCCATGTTGCAGTCCCATCGTCCCTGCATCCTCAAAAAGTACTGGTCTGGGCCGCCATTTCTTCCAAAGGAATCATTGGCCCATTTTTCAGATCCGAAGCAATTACTGCATCACACTATCTGGACATTCTTTGTGAATTTGTGGCGGTGCAAACTGCCTTAGACGACACTGCGAACACCTCGTGGTTTATGCAAGATGGTGCCCGGCCACATCGCACGGCTGACGTCTTTAATTTCCTGAATGAATATTTCGATGATCATGTGATTGCTTTGGGCTATCCGAAACATACAGGAGGCGGCGTGGATTGGCCTCCCTATTTGCCAGACATGAACCCCTGTGACTTCTTTCTGTGGGGACACTTGAAAGACCAGGTGTACCGCCAGAATCCAGAAACAATTGAACAGCTGAAGCAGTACATCTCATCTGCATGTAAAGCCATTCCGCCAGACACGTTGTCAAAGGTTTCGGGTAATTTCATTCAGAGACTACGCCATATTATTGTTACGCATGGTGGATATGTGGAAAATATCGTACTATAGAGTTTCCCAGACCGCAGCGCCATCTGTTGTTGACAATTGTAACTACTGTAATTTCGAAAGTTTGTCTGCCTGAAAATGTACTGTTGTCCCAAGCATATTGCAACAAACGGTGTATTTCTATCGCTGCTCGTTTAGTTTGTATTGCCGTTTCAAATATACCGGTCATATTTGAAACACCCTGTATGTGGAGTGTTTTACAATTTTTATGGTCTCTCTGTATAATCTTTCATGTATCCACTTGTGGCTGGCAGTACTTGAGTCCTATCAAAATGAATGTGGTAGTCTCCTGGCTGCAAAGCATGTTCCACAACAGCTTATCTGTCAGTCTCCCTCTTCTGCAACTGCCCTTGTGCTCTTGTAGTCATTTTTTGACCATTTTTTTGTAGTACCCACATACACCTCCCCACAATTCACAGAATCCTACAAATTACTGCTTTTTCCAGCAGTTTGTGACACCCTTGGCCAATTTTGAGTGGTCTTGTACATCCAGGTGGGTTTGTATATTACCACAATGTTCCACTTTCTCACGATTTTTCCTTCGAGGTCAGTAATGTCCTTAATGAAAGACTGGAAAACTTTCAACTTCACCAGTACTTGACCATAAAATAAATAAATGTCGTGTGACTAGGGCCTCCTGTCAGGTAGACTGTTCCCCCGGGTGCATGTCTTTCAATTTGACACCCCTTCCTCCGACCCATTCGGGAACTGAACCGGCCCTTAGTATTGACATTCTGTCATGCTGACCACTCAGCTACTGGGGGCAGACACTTGACTATCACTATAATTTATACATGGTGGTCTCAATGCTCTTTTCACCTCAGTGGATGAATAACCATTCTTGAGCAATGCATTTGTGAGACGTTTTAATTCTACATCAAGCAGCTCTGGTTCACAGATTTTCCTTGCTCCATCTACCAATGCCTTTATAATGCCTCACTTTTGTTTTGGGTAGTGGTTCAAATACTGGTGTAGGTAATGGCCTGTGGGGTGGGTTTTTGATAAACTGTTTGGCCCAAGCTACCATCTTCTTTCTTGAAAACTAGCATATCAAGAAAATTCAATCTTCCACTTACCTCCTCTTCCACTGTAAACTGAATGTTCAGATCAATCCCACTCAGATGTTTGTGAAAATGATCCAGTTCCTCCCTGCCAAGCCGCCACAAAACAAACATATCATCCACATACTGGGACCAAATATTTGCTTCGTTATTTCCATTTGTCTACTTGTTACTGCCAGTCTCCTACCGTAGCTGCAGTTCAAGTCCAGGGCTGGGCAGCTGCTCAGACACCTTCATCTGTGCAGGCACTCTCTGTCACTGCCTGCCTCTGCTTGCAGGGGTAGGCTGCTGTTGTGAACTGTCTCATCCACAGTGGGTCTTCAGCAAGGTTCCACACACTGTGGTGCACCCTGCTCTGAGCTTTTTGGCTGTGACAGGTCTGTGTGAATGCCAACATGAGCCATCATATTCTCTTTGTGTTGGCAGCCTTCATGACTCACTGAGTGAAACTGCAAGCTGTTGGTGAAATTAGGCCACTTGCCTACCACAGCACCTCTTCACTGTCCATCATCATGACTGTAGTTGTTTGCTGACCAATAAAATGAATGTTTAACAATGCTGTTTCTGTTATGATACGTCAAACAACAATGAGACATCTACTTATTGCTCCATGGGAACCTGCCCAAGATGGTGAAGTACTTGTTTCCTAACAACCTTGTTCTGCCACTCACCATATGGTACTCATAGACACCATCCACTCCTGACCTCTACAAGTGATGTCAGGAGCGGTTACAGGTGTCTGCACTGCAGTTGGATCCAGGACCATGTCTCTAGCAGCAGTATCTAGAAACGCAGTGGGGTAAGTGGACTGATTCCCCCCTCCCCTCACTATTTCATTTGCAATGGGAATGGTTGGGAAACGACTGTCACAGAATGTTGAAGGTGCAGTTTGTGGAGCTGGAAGAACAAGCCAATTGTCACAATTCCACAGAAATGCTATAGAGGATTATGTGGTCAAGTACCCAGTGAGGTGCACCCAATGCAACCTGCTGGGTGCACCATGTGCCTAGTCAGCACCAGCTAACTGTCACAGGAGGTGAGTAAGTCTTTGATGAATCAAGTAGCACAGTTAGAGACTGCTAACATAGATATATAGGCAGCTAGTTGCTGAGAGAGAGAGAGAGAGAGAGAGAGAGAGAGAGAGAGAGAGAGAGAGAGAGAGAGAGAGAGAGAGAGAGAGGGGGGGGGGTAGGGGGTAGGTCCTCATACAGTTTAACTACTAATTCATTAGATTCAACAGCCACCACTTTGCTTACCATTTTTTCTGGCAGATCGACAAAGGATATGTTTTCATTTGTTGATGACCTAGTGGAAACCAAAAGGCTAGATATCTGAATGGACTAAGAGTTATTACAGATGACTTAATGTGTGAAGGAAAGGCCTTAATGAGGCATCACAGAAGTTTGAGGAGTGCAATTACATCTGAGTAACTAAGGGAGGATCTTGTGCAACACTACAAGAAGCAAAATAGCTTAAGATCCTTTCATGAACAGCTGAGTGGCATATTGCAGATGCATAATGAGTCATTAGAAAATTTTGTTGAGAGAATAAAGAAAATCAATGTGAACAAACATGAGCTGACAGAGAGTGATGAAACAAAGGAAGTTATTTTCAAGCAGGTGGAAAATGAAGCACTGGATGCTTTCCTAAATAGACTACAACCCAATATGTCAAGGAGGGTAAAGGCATGAATCCCAAATGTACTTACTGCCACCATCAGGATAGCAACAGAGCTTGAAAAGACAGACATAGCAACAAGGGTAGAGAATATAAGAGGTTTCTTATCTACTGATGTAAGGTATTATAGATGTAGACAATTGGGCCAAATTCAAAGGCAATATCATCAGGCAGTGTATGAAATATGGCATAGTTGGACGCCAGCAGCAAAATTTCAGAAAGACTAAATACACAGGTGTGGAATAATCAACTGTCAAACATCAACGAGAACTCAAAATGGTAAACTCCAAGTACATTCACTGCCACTTGACTGGGTTACTCCCAGTAAATAATGGTTATTTAAGTAAGAATTAGTTAAGGTGCCACATGATAAACAAAGAGGAGTACTAAACAAGAGGAACTGAATGGAACCATTTACTGTTAAATTATTATAAATTATTAAATTATTGCTAAGGAATTTTTCAAGAAGGGAGAATATAGTAATGGTACTTTACTAGTTTGTAAGTGATGATTCAATGGAATTATGTCCAAGTGAGGAAAAAAGAGAAAATCAATAAGCTAATCACAGCAAATAATGTTTAGATTACAAATACAGTCAATGAAACTTGTGGGTTAAGCTGAAGTAATGTAAGGAAAAAAACTGAGAGTACAGGACATAATTGTCATCTAAAAGATGTGTACCAAGTCACTGCAGAATTACCATGAACTTCAATCCAGTGGACTCTTCTGAAAAGGACAGGCATGTTGCAGCTTAACTATTTTACTTGGCCACATGAGGACTCACATTCAGACACTGCCACTCTGCTGACCTGGTGATTTATGGTTTGAGCCTGGGTCTGTGCAGCTGCTCAACTGCTTTCATCTGTGTGGGTAAATTCTCTCACGTTTACCTTCACTTTTATGGAGAAGAACTGCTGCTGTGAACTGTGTAATCACCACTGGGTCTTAGGCATGATTCCATGTGCTCTGGTGCACCATGCTCAGAGTTGTGAGGCCACACCTAGTCAACGTGCATTCCATCACAGGATGTCATATGCTCCTTCTATCAGTGCCCTTGCTGACTTTCTTACTTACCCTGCCAAGCAATGCCACACACTGTTAGTGACAACATGCTGCTTGCCTACCACAGGGTCTCCTTACCAGCTGTGTGCTGTCTGTACCTTGGCAGTGCTGTCCTCTGACCAACTGTTGTAGTCTGTTGAGCAATAAAATGAATGTTTAACAATACTATTTCATTATGATATGTCAGACAACAAGCAGCCTTCTACCTGCTGCTCCACTGCAATCCCATCAGAACTACTGGCATCCTGACCACTGACAACCAAGTTCCACCTCCCATCATAGAGATTATCCTCTCCTGGCTTCTATAGATAGCTCCTACTAGATAGTATGACATGACACAGAGGATCAGGTAGGTTACTAGGGAGTGCTAATGTTTCGAGTACATATGAAGAAATATCAACAGTAAAAATGTGAAATACATATACAACATGAGCTCTGCATTGTGATTCAGCCTTGTTCAATTAAAACAGATCCATTTTGTGTAAAAAGTAAATTAACGTTTCTTACACAGGTAATTACAACTCTGTAATGTGAAATTATTCAGAAAAACTATTATTTTCATCTTTTGTTATCGCAAAGAAATTTTATAATGTGTTTTGTAAAATCAGATCATAAAATTAGAAATTTTGCAATTTTCATATTAAAATTAAAAATGTAAAAGGGTGAAGTGGGCCTTTACTATGATGTAGTTAGTCAAAATACAACTGTAAGAACAAAGTTCATAAAATGTAACAGAAAGGAAAGAAAACTAATCAGCTGGAAAAAAATAACTTTGTTGAAAGGTAGTAATAGAACTTTACTGAGAATATGTAAATGTTATAAGTCAGTCTTACATTAAATATAGGGTGACCATACATCCCGATTAACCGGGATTGTCCCATTTTTTGAGGCTCAAAATTTTTTCCCAACTTTTTTTTTTTTTTTAAACAAGCAATTTGTCCCGACTTTCAAGGATTATTTTCAGACATTTACAAAGTGGTTACAATATTTTCTGAGTGTCGATTTTATAAACTATCAATTGAAACTGACATTCCGTACATTGGTATCCCCTGATAATGTACTGATTAAGCACTATAATTGTTGTGTGCTCTTATTTTCTTTGCTTTTGCTTGCCATTGTTGTCAGCACTCAGTATCAGTTTCATGGAGTGCTAGCATGTCGTGGCAATGCCGAAACGAAAATCAAAGTTTCTGGAAGAGCTTCAGAGGAAATTTCCTTGTTTCATTGCTACAGACAATGACTGTTCAGCAAAATGTAACATATGTAACTGTGCTGTATCCATGTCTCATGGTGGTGCTGCAGATCTCAAGCATCATATGGAATCAGAGAAATACAGGAATAATCTTCAATTGGCAGGTTCCTCGCAAAAAATGACGAGATATTTTGTAACTTCAAATACACAGGAACAGAAACACGTAGCTGCAGCAGAAGGAACCCTGTCATTCCATGTTGTTGAACACCACCAAAGCTATCATGCTAATGACTGCAATGTTCAACTAAACAAAAAAATTTTTCCTGATTCTAAGATTGCAGAAAATGTTTCGTGTGGAAGAACAAAGTGTGAAGCAATTATCAACAATGTTAAAGCTCTGCATTCCCAGAAACAGGTAATAGCTGCCATAAACGGTGCAAAATACTTTTCAGTATCTACTGATGCTAACAACCATGGGCATCAGAAAATTTTTCCTGTGATAGTTCAGTATTTTTCTGTAAGTGAAGGTGGACTGCAGACGAAATTGCTTGATCTTGATGAATTGCAGAATGAAAAGTCCAAAACAATTTCCAATTATCTTTCTCATGTTATACAGTCATTCAGTATCATCTCAAAGTGTGTTGCATTTGGTGCAGACAATACTAACTGTAATTTGGGGGGGGGGGGGGTTAATGAAGAAAGAGAGTAATAATATTTTCACACATCTGAAAGAAAAGTTAAAAAACTCTAACATTGTTGGCGTAGGTTGTCCAGCACATGTTGTTCATAACACACTTCAAAGTGCTTGTGATGTTTTACCTGTTGACATTGACTGCATTGTCATGAAGTTGTGCAACCATTTTCATATTTTTTCTATTCGTGTTGCAGAACTCACTGAATTCTGTGAATTTGTTGGTGTCACTTACAAAAATTTACTTTCCTTTTCCAAAACAAGATGGCTTTCATTGTTGCCAGCCGTAGAAAGGATCTTGAAAATGTACGAACCTTTGAAATCTTACTTTTTGTCACAGTCTACCTCAAAGTGCCCTGCAATCTTAAAGAGTTTTTTCAGTGATCCTATAAATGAATGTTATTTACTTTTTGTACATTCAAAAATGAGTGTTTTCCAACAATCCATTCTGAGCATTGAGAAACAGAGTAATTCTATATGTGAAGTATTAGCAGTCTTAAATAAAGCTTTGACAAGTCTAAATTCAAGGAAACATGAACATTTTGTGCCACTAAGTGTAAAAAAAACTGCTGAATGATTGTGATGACTAGTCTGTTAAGAAATTTGACCTAGCAGTATCAACATTTTATGATGCTTCAGTAGACTATTTATCCTCATGGCTACAAGGAATAGCTGAGTTTTCTGTATTCTAATGGATGATGCTCACAGAACTGCCAGAATGGTCAGTAGTTGAAAATGCTTCAATGTGGCTAAATGAAAATGGCATTCTAGTAAATGACAGCCTCTTATTTGATGAAATAGTTCATATACAGTCATTTGTAAAACAACAAGTGGAAACATTCAGTGAACAATGGAATCAGTTAATGGCACATGAAAAATGGTGTAGGTTTTTCAGATCTTGCCAGTGTAATGAACAGTTCAGAGAATCACTTAATATAGTGCAGAACTTCTTTTCACTCCCTGCCCACAATGCAAATGTTGAAAGAGTTTTCAGCTTACTATCCTCACAGTGGACAGATGAGAGGAATAGATTTACAGTGAGGAGTGTTAAGTGTATTTTACTGACTTGTTTAAATTTCAGTAAATACAGTTCCACTGACTTCTATTCATACCTATTAGGCAAACCTAAGTTGCTGAATGAAATTTCATCTTCGAAGAAATATGATTGCAGTGTGGAATCCACAAAACTATATATTCCTTGTGTTCACTAAGAACTTTTTTTGTAGTGATTGGTACTGTATGTCTTTCTACATTCTGTGTTATAAATGTTACATTTCTTAATGAGTAAATTTCTGAATAACTTGAAATCTACTTCTTTACAGTCTTTCCATTCTTTGTTTGGTTTTGTACACACACACACACACACACACACACACACACACTTTTTGGCCAAGAAAATGTATGAAAGTCCCACTTTTGTCCGAAGAAAATATGGTCACTCTAATTAAATATTATAAAATATTCAATTTTGTTTTTGTGCCAAAATTGCCACAGCATGTGTTTATACAAAGCAGTTATGAGAGCTGTGAGGAATAGCTCAGTTCAGAAAGCTCCTAGGTAGAGCTCATAGTGCAAAGCTGTCATGTAGTGTTCCCAATGGAAAGTTATGCAAAGTAGCAATGTGAAATCGAAAGGAAGAATATGTAAAGTTTTTAGTTAAACATTTTTTTGAATATATTTGAAAATGGATTAAATAGCAAATAATCAGATCTGCATTTTGACTTGCATGACACGAATGAGAACCTAAAACACAACTTTACATTATTCAAACTGTACCCCACAATGCAAGTATAACAATTACACCATCAAATTCATGAATGATGCAAACTGCTCACTCTCTCCATTTCTGGTTGGTGGAAGTGAACCCAGGTAATGTCCCCAGTATTGATTCTTGCAAGGAAGCCATCACCTTCTCATTCAAAGTGCCGAAGAAGTTATTCACAAGCATCAACATGTCGTTCTCTCATTTCAGGAGTCAGCTGGCATGGCACCCATCTTGCAGACACTTTGTGAAACTGGAGCACATCATGCACAGTGTGATGTGCTGACCCATCGCTAATCTGTAAACATGCTGCAATGTCATTCAGTGTCACTTGGCAGTTTTCCTTCACTATGGCTTCAACTGCTGCAATGTTCTGTGGAGTCACAACTCATTGTGCTGGACCTGGTCGAGAAGCATCTTCCACTGAAGTCACACCATTTGTGAACTTCCTACTCCATTCATAGACTCGCTGCTGTGACAAACATGCATCACCGTGCTGAACCTTCATTCATTGATGAATTTCAATAGGTTTCACACCCTCACTACGCAAAAACCAAATAACAGAATGCTGTTCTTCCCTGGTGCAAGTCGCAAGTGGGGCGGCCGTCTTTATACCGATAGTGCGACGGTATGTGTGCATCTGCACTATGCTGCCACCTACAGGCCATTCTGCACACTGTTTATAGCATGCTTACCAACTTACAGGATAACGGTGCGAAATTTAGATTTATTATTTCTTAAATGCTTCATTTACACAAAGACCACAGCGACATTACACATTCTTTGGATCATTTTGTTTTTAATGATACACTGACTTTCCAACTTATGTATTGCAAAGATCATTATCCTTATGATATTTTAAAGAACTGTTTCCTTGTATTCTCAATATACATGCTGATTGTCTTAAGTGAGACAATACTTCCATTTTTTATGTAGTGAATTATTTTTACATCAAAATGACAAAAAGCATGAGATATCTCTTAATATCATGTTGGACCTCCTTATGCCCATTGCAATGCAGCAACATGTTGTGGCATAAACTCAACAAGTGAATGGAAGTTCTCTGCAGAAATACTGAGCCATTGTGCCTCTATAGCTATCCATAATTATGAAAGTATTGCTGGTACAGGATTTTGTTCATGAACTGACCTCTCACTTATGTCCAATAAATGATTGATGGGATTCATGTTGGGTGATCTGGGTGCCCAGATCATTTGCTCAAATTGTTCAGAATGTTCTTGAAACCAGTCATGAACATTTGTGGCCTGGTGACATGGCACATTGTCATCGATAAAAATTGCATCATTTATTGGCTTCAGATAGCTACCCAGTAGTTGAACATAACCATTTCCACTCAATAATCAGTTTATTTGGACCAGAAGACTAAGTCCATTCCATGTAAACACAGTCCACACTATTATGGAAACACCACCAGCTTGCACAGTGCCTACTTGGCAATGTGAGTCCATGGTTTTGTGGGTCCTGCACTGCACTTGAACCCTACCATCAGCTCTTACCAATTGACACTGGGACTCATCTGACTACATCTACATCTACATCCATACTCCACAAACCACCTGACGGTGTGTGGCGGAGGGTACCTTGAGTACCTCTATCGGTTCTCCCTTCTATTCCAGTCTCGTATTGTTCGTGGAAAGGAGGATTGTCGGTATGCTTCTGTGTGGGCTCTAATCTCCCTGATTTTATCCTCATGGTCTCTTCGCGAGATACATGTAGGAGGGAGCAATATACTGCTTGACTCTTCGGTGAAGGTATGGTCTCGAAACTTCAACAAAAGCCCGTACCGAGCTACTGAGCGTCTCTCCTGCAGAGTCTTCCACTGGAGTTTATCTATCATCTCCGTAACGCTTTCGTGATTACTAAATGATCCTGTAACAAAGCGCGCTGCTCTCCGTTGGATATTCTCTATCTCTTCTATCAACCCTATCTGGTACGGATCCCACACTGCTGAGCAGTATTCAAGCAGTGGGCGAACAAGCGTATTGTACCCTACTTCTGTTGTTTTCAGAAGTCACAGTTTTCCAGTTATCCAGGGTCCAACCTATATGGTCACGAGCCCAGGATAGGCACTGCAGGTGATGTCATGCTGTTAGCAAAGGCATTGCATTGGTCATCTGCTGCCATAGCTCATTAATGTCAATTTTGGTGCACTGTCCTAATGGTACATTTGTCATGCGTCCCACATTGATTTCTGCAGTTATTTTGACCAATGTGGCTTGTCTGTTAGCACTGACAACTATATGCAAATACCACTGTCCTTGGTTGTTAAATAAAGACCATTAGTTGTGAAACTTCCTGGCAGATTAAAACTGTGTGCCCGACCGAGACTCGAACTCGGGACCTTTGCCTTGCAGAAGTAAAGCTGTGAGTACCGGCCGTGAGTCGTGCTTCGGTAGCTCAGATGGTAGAGCACTTGCCCGCAAAAGGCAAAGGTCCTGAGTTCGAGTCTCGGTCGGGCACACAGTTTTAATCTGCCAGGAAGTTTCATATCAGCGCACACTCCGCTGCAGGGTGAAAATCTCATTCTGCCATTAGTTGTATTTATTTTTATTTATTTGGTATGCGTATTCGATGGATCCGTTCAAGCAAGTGATTCACCTAGATGTGGAACGTATCAATACAATTGTACAAATACAATTAATGTTACAAAATTGTAATATAACACAATGATATTAATATTTATAAGTATCACTTTTGTTATAACTTCAAGTTTAGCACATATATTTCAGAACAACACAACACATATAAGTCACAGAGTAAGTTAACAAACAAGACATGTGTACACATTAGCATTCAAATGAGCACTGAGTCCCAGTCTAGCAGCCACTGCTCGGCTGGCCGCTTAGGTGGCGCAGCTGCTGCATGGCTGGCAGACAGCGCCGCATGTAGAGGACGCGCGTAATAGCGCGCCGGCACTTTGAATGATCGGCGAGTCACAACAACTTTTTCTCATTTTCAAGCTGTCATTTAACTAGTATACCAATTCACACTATAACATTATAACTATACATTAACACTATAACATTAACATAATATTGTATCATCCATCTAATAACTAAGAGACTAAGTACATCTATTGTTAAGGGAGTGCATTATTTTGGAAAAAGAACTCGTCTAAGGAGTACAGTGGATGGTCAAGCAGGTATGTTTTTAATGTACCTTTGAACAGCGTTTCATTTACTCTTGTACATTTAATATAGGCAATGCATTAAAAGTCTTTATAGCAGCATACTTTACTCCATTCTGTACAAGTGATAAATTTTTTAGTGCGACATGTAGATCATTTTTACCTCTAGTATTTTAGTTATGGTATGTACAATTTGTTTCACACTGAGCATAGTCTTTATTAACAACATTCATCACAGAGTATATGTACTGACATGTTGTAGCCAGTATACCAAACTGTGTGAAAAGTTTTCTACATGAGGTTCATGGAGGAACCCCACAGATGATTCTGTCTGCTCTCTTCTGAGCAGTTAAGATTTTTTTTTGAGGCTGGTGAATTACCCCAGAAGATTATTCCATAACTCATTAATGAGTGAAAGTATCCAAAGTAAGCTGATTTTAAAATGTCGATGTCCCCAAAATGAGTAATGATTCTTAAAGCAAAAGTTGCTGATGAAAGCCTTTTTATAGTAAGGGACACATGCTGTTCCCAGTTGAGCCTACTGTCAATGTGAACCCCTAGGAATTTAGTGGAGTGCACCTGTTCTGGTTCCTCGTTGTCATGAGCAATTATTATATTTTCTGGTGTTTTATTTTTTGTGTGGAACTGTGTAAAATTAGTGTTTTTAATATTAACTGAAAGAGAATTAATTGAAAACCAACATGTAACTTCCCTGGGTATATCATTAACATCAGTCTCCAGATCAGCAGTAGACTTACCATCTACTACCATGCGTGTATCATCAGCAAACATTGTGAATTCACAATTTTTACTAATGGACAGAGGTAAATCATTAACATATATTAAAAACAGCAAGGGTCCAAGGACAGACCCCTGGGGAACTCCATGCTGTATTTTGCCCCATTCAGAATCCACTAGATTAGAAGATCCTTTGTTGCAGCCATTTAGAACCACCTTTTGTTTCCTGTCTTCAAGATATGATTTTAGCCAGTTACCTATAGGCCCTTTGATTCTGTAATGATAAGCCTTCTCCAAGAGTATCTTGTGGTTTACACAATCAAAGGCCTTGGAAAGATCACAGCAGACACTAACTGGTGACTTATTACTATTAATAGACTCCAAGACATCATTTGTGAGTGAGTATATGGCACGCTCTGTGGAAACCCCCTTTTTAAAAACCAAACTGTCTGTGGTTAGTAACATTAAGTTTATCAAGATGTGCCACAATCCTGTTATACACTGCCTTTTCAAGAACCTTTGAAAACATTGTTAAGAGAGAGATAGGACAATAATTTTTGACATCTGTAGCATCGCCAGACTTGAAAAGAGGTCTCACAATGGCATATTTCATTCTCCCTGGAACAACTCCCTCATAAAGAGATGTATTGCAAATGTAAGCAAGTTCTAGACTTACATCATTACTGCAGGCTTTCAACAGTTTACTAGAGATGTTATCTATACCTGAAGATCGTTTACTTTTCAATGAGTTAATTATTTTTTTTTATTTCATTAACAGTTATGGGTGGTACATTTCTATCATTAAAACTTTGTGGGAGGTTAAGTTTCAGAATATATGCAGCTTCCCTTAGGTCACCACTGCAACCTATTTGAGAAGTGATGGTTAGAAAGTGGTTATTAAATGTGTCTGCTATCTGTTTACTATCAGTTATTTCCAAATCGTTAATTTTTAGGACAACAGTTTTTACGTTGTCAGATCGTGCAGTAGCTGTTTCCCTCTTTATTACATTCCAAATCTTTTTGATTTTATTATTTGAACAATTAATTTCAGATTCTATGCACATACTTTTAGATTTTTTAATGACTTTAGTTAAAATTTTACAGTTCATCTGGAGGGGATTATTGGATCATTGTGCTCTATGTGGTGAGAAGTAATGCATGAAATTTTGCATTCTCGGCAGTCTCTTGACACTATGGCTCTTGGACTATTGAATTACCTAATGATTTACAAAATGGAATGTCCCATATTTCTTGCTCCAACTACCAGTTCATGTTCAAAGTCTGTTAATTCCTGTCATGCTGCCATATTAATGTTCAAAACCTTTTTGCATGAATAACCTCAGTACAATTGAGAGCTCCACCAATGCAATGCCCTTTTATACCTTGTGTACATGATACCACCAGCAGCTGTATGTGTGCATACCACTACAGTTTGACTTTCATCCCCTCAGTATAAATACAATTTCATATTTTAAAAAATTACAGAAGAGGTATCTCAGAATCTGACTACCCACTTACTGGAATTCTCACATGATTATGTTTTGCTTATTTCTCACTGTCCACTGCCACTAACACAACGTGCATGTACTTGGCAAGAAAATAGCAAATGGACCACTGATTCCATTCAAAAAGAAAGAAACTCTCTAATGAAACCACTGCTTTTCCTTCATGTGAGATTACTTTCAAAACAAAAGTTTATTGTTAGCAACATCCAAATATTATAGTCATCCTGCAGTCTGAGATACTTAGATATATTTTTACATTGAAAATGCTTAAAACTTCATTTTTCGTGGTTTGTTCATATACACGCCTAATACTCCGAGCACACATTGGTACTTTTGCAGCTGCCTAAAGTGTCTATGGTGAGATAGTTAACAAGATTTCTAGACTATCAGTCACATGTGAAAACATGAATTATGATTCTGGAATCAAATGATTAATTTTTGTCTTGTGAACATACTCAACGTCATGGATAGAACTGCTTTAGTGGGCAGACTGTGCAGAATGGATTATTGCTGTCAATGTTGTTAGTGAAAGATAATTGAAAGTTTTAGTTCCTTACTCCTGATGAGTTCAACATGTCCCTAATAGTCAGGTGAGAAAGCTTGGAAGCTCTCGGAAAAGTTTCACACTTATCACGTATCATATTGTCCATGTATTGCATTGCTCATCAGATCTTATTTAACAGAAAACTTAGATATCACTCAAACAAACAAAATAGAATAATTAATTAGAATAGTACTATGTAAGTTAGTTGGCATTTGAGAATAAGTGGATTGGAGTGCTTCCGTCAGCAGTTCATCAACTCAGCATTCTCACCTTCCATTATGTAGCCATTTCCACTATATAAAGCACTGTGATTACCAGTTCTCAATAAGGAAACTTTCTCTGATGCAAAAACTTTACCTGTTTTTGAAATAAACTGAATTCCACCCCAACTTGAAATTAAAAACTGATTTTTGACATGCTTAGAGGGGTTATAGAGATTTTTATCATAAGGGCATTCATAATTTTTACATGATTTTTGAAAGGAACAGAGACTTTAAGTTTACTGAATTTAAACTTTACGCTTGTCACAAATTAAATATTTTTTTTTATAAAAAGCCATTTTCCAATGTTTGCTGAGTGAGGTAGTATGGTAATCAATGAAAACAAAAGTTTTTCATTGCGTCTGATGGTATTTGGAAATGACAGAACAAGTTTTACATTGTTTCTCAAAAGGAAAATCCTCAGCTTGTCATGTATCTAAATGGTATATCATCTGCTTCATTTACCAGTACCAAGCAAATAAAAGATCATACCACAATAAAACATATGAACACACAAATTAGACAAGGCAGACAATGTGGAGGTAGAAAGTGTGATTGTGGTATCCGATATGCTGGTTGACTTGGTATTGGTAACTGAAATAAATGACAACTCATTTTGCCACATAACAAGCTGAGAATTATCCTTTAGGGAAACGATTACAAAACTTTTGTTTTCATTGACTACCATAATATTGCACTCAACAAACTTTGGTAAATTGGTTCTTCTAAATAGATATTTACTTTGTAACAAGTATAAAGTTTAAAGTCTGTAAATTTAAGATCTCAACATTATGAAAAGGATAGTTGACACTCACCTTATAGCGGAGTTGCTGAGTCACAGACATATGCAACAAAAGGACTGTCACACAACAAGCTTTCTGCCAACATGGCCTTTATTAAAAATAGACACACACACACACACACACACACACACACACACACACACACACACACACACACACACACACACACATTATGTGTGTGTGTGTGCGCGAGTGTATACCTGTCCTTTTCACCCCCTAAGGTAAGTCTTTCCGCTCCCGGGATTGGAATGACTCCTTACCCTCTCGCTTAAAACCCTCATTCTTCCGTCTTTCCCTCTCCTTCCCTCTTTCCTGACAAAGCACCCGTTGGTTGCGAAAGCTTGAATTTTATGTGTATGTTTGTATTTGTTTGTGTGCCCATCTACATGCCAGCACTTTCGTTTGGTAAGTAACATCATCTACCAAACAAAAGCACTGGCAGCTCGATAGCCACACAAACAATCACAAACATACACACAAAATTCAAGCTTTCGCAACAAACGGTTGCTTCATCAGGAAAAAAAGGGAAGGAGAGGGAAAGATGAAAGGATGAGGGTTTTAAGGGAGAGGGTAAGGAGTCATTCCAATCCCGGGAGCGGAAAGACTTACCTTAGGGGGAAAAAGGACAGGTATACACTCGCGCACGCACACACACACACACACACACACACACACACACACACACACACACACACACACACACACACACACACACACACACACACACACACACACGTCCATCCGCACATACACAGACACAAGCAGACATTTGTAAAGGAAAAGAGTTTGGGCAGAGATGTCAGTCGAGGCAGAAGTAAGGAGGCAAAGATGTTGTTGAAAGACAGGTGAGGTATGAGTGGCGGCAACTTGAAATTAGCGGAGGTTGAGGCCTGGCGGGTAACGAGAAGAGAGGATATACTGAAGGGCAAGTTCCCATCTCCGGAGTTCTGACAGGTTCGTGTTAGTGGGAAGTATCCAGATAACCCGGATGGTGTAACACTGTGCCAAGATGTGCTGGCCGTGCACCAAGGCATGTTTAGCCACAGGATGAGCCTCATTACCAACAAACACTGTCTGCCTGTGTCCATTCATGTGAATGGACAGTTTGTTGCTGGTCATTCCCACATAGAAAGCTTCACAGTGTAGGCAGGTCAGTTGGTAAATCACGTGGGTGCTTTCAGACGTGGCTCTGCCTTTGATCGTGTACACCTTCCGGGTTACAGGACTGGGGTAGGTGGTGGTGGGAGGGTGCATGGGATAGGTTTTACACCGGGGGCGGTTACAAGGGTAGGAGCCAGAGGGTAGGGAAGGTGGTTTGGGGATTTCATAGGGATGAACTAAGAAGTTACGAAGGTTAGGTGGATGGCAGAAAGACACTCTTGGTGGAGTGGGGAGGATTTCATGAAGGATGGATCTCATTTCAGGGCAGGATTTGAGGAAGTCGTATCCCTGCTGGAGAGCCACATTCAGAGTCTGATCCAGTCCTGGAAAGTATCCTGTCACAAGTGGGGCACTTTTGGGGTTCTTCTGTGGGAGGTTCTGGGTTTGAAGGGATGAGGAAGTGGCTCTGGTAATTTGCTTCTGTACCAGGTTGGGAGGGTAGTTGCGGGATGTAAAAGCTGTTTTCAGGTTGTTGGGGTAATGGTTCAGGGATTCCGGACTGGAGCAGATTCGTTTGCCACGAAGACCTAGGCTATAGGGAAGGGACCGTTTGATGTGGAATGGGTGGCAGCTGTCATAATGGAGGTACTGTTCCTTGTTGGTGGGTTTGATGTGGACGGACGTGTGAAGCTGGCCATTGAACAGATGGAGGTCAATGTCAAGGAAAGTGGCATGGGATTTAGAGTAGGACCAGGTGAATCTGATGGAACCAAAGGAGTTGAGTTTGGAGGGGAAATTCTGGAGTTCTTCTTTACTGTGAGTCCAGATCATGAAGATGTCATCAATAAATCTGTAACAAACTTTGGGTTGGTAGGCCTGGGTAACCAAGAAGGCTTCCTCTAAGCGACCCATGAATAGGTTGGCGTATGAGGGTGCCATCCTGGTACCCATGGCTGTTCCCTTTAATTATTGGTATGTCTGGACTTCAAAAGTGAAGAAGTTGTGGATCAGGATGAAGCTGGCTAAGGTAATGAGGAAAGAGGTTTTAGGTAGGGTGGCAGGTGATCGGCGTGAAAGGAAGTGCTCCATCGCAGTGAAGCCCTGGACGTGCGGAATATTTGTGTATAAGGAAGTGGCATCAATGGTTACAAGGATGGATCCCAGGGGTAACAGACTGGGTAAGGATTCCAGGCGTTTGAGAAAGTGGTTGGTGTCTTTGATGAAGGATGGAAGACTGCATGTAATGGGTTGAAGGTGTTGATCTACGTAGGCAGAAATACGTTCTGTGGGGGCTTGGTAACCAGCTACAATGGGGCGGCTGGGATGATTGGGTTTGTGAATTTTAGGAAGATGGTAGAAGGTAGGGGTGCGGGGTGTCGGTGGGGTCAGGAGGTTGATGGAGTCAGGTGAAAGGTTTTGTAGGGGGCCTAAGGATCTGAGGATTACTTGAAGCTCCACCTGGACATCAGGAATGGGATTACCTTGGCAAACTTTGTATGTGGTGTTGTCTGAAAGCTGATGCAGTCCCTCAGCCACATACTCCCGAGGATCAAGTACCACGGTCGTGGAACCCTTGTCCGCCAGAAGAATGATGATGGAAAGGTCAGCCTTCAGATCACGGATAGCTTGGGCTTCAGCAGTGGTGACGTTGGGAGTAGGATTAAGGATTTTTAAGAAGGATTGAGAGGCAAACTTAATCCTACTCCCAACATCACCACTGCTCAAGCCCAAGCTATCCGTGATCTGAAGGCTGACCGTTCCATCATCATTCTTCCGGCGGACAAGGGTTCCACATCCGTGGTACTTGATCCTCGGGAGTATGTGGCTGAGGGACTGCGTCAGCTTTCAGACAACAGCACATACAAAGTTTGCCAAGGTAATCCCATTCCTGATGTCCAGGCGGAGCTTCAAGGAATCCTCAGAACCTTAGGCCCCCTACAAAACCTTTCACCTGACTCCATCAACCTCCTGACCCCACCAACACCCCGCACCCCTACCTTCTACCTTCTTCCTAAAATTCACAAACTCAATCATCCCGGCCACCCCATTGCAGCTGGTTACCAAGCCCCCACAGAATGTATCTCTGCCTCTGTAGATCAACACCTTCAACCCATTACATGCAGTCTCCCATCCTTCATCAAAGACACCAACCACTTTCTCGAACGCCTGGAATCCTTACACAGTCTGTTACCCCTGGAAACCATCCTTGTAACCATTGATGCCACTTCCTTATACACAAATATTCCGCACGTCCAGGGCCTCGCTGCGATGGAGCACTTCCTTTCACGCCAATCACCTGCCACCCTACCTAAAACCTCTTTCCTCATTACCTTAGCCAGCTTCATCCTGAACCACAACTTCTTCACTTTTGAAGGCCAGACATACCAATAATTAAAGGGAACAGCCATGGGTACCAGGATGGCACCCTCGTATGCCAACCTATTCATGGGTCGCTTAGAGGAAGCCTTCTTGGTTACCCAGGCCTACCAACCCAAAGTTTGTTACAGATTTATTGATGACATCTTCATGATCTGGACTCACAGTGAAGAAGAACTCCAGAATTTCCTCTCCAAACTCAACTCCTTTGGTTCCATCAGATTCACCTGGTCCTACTCTAAATCCCATGCCACTTTCCCTGACGTTGACCTCCATCTGTCCAATGGCCAGCTTCACACGTCCGTCCACATCAAATCCACCAATAAGCAACAGTACCTCCATTATGACAGCTGCCACCCTTTCCACATCAAACGGTCCCTTCCCTATAGCCTAGGTCTTCGAGGCAAACGAATCTGCTCCAGTCCGGAATCCCTGAACCATTACACCAACAACCTGAAAACAGCTTTCACATCCCGCAACTACCCTCCCGACCTGGTACAGAAGCAAATAACCAGAGCCACTTTCTCATCCCTTCAAACCCAGAACCTCCCACAGAAGAACCCCAAAAGTGCCCCACTTGTGACAGGATACTTTCCAGGACTGGATCAGACTCTGAATGTGGCTCTCCAGCAGGGATACGACTTCCTCAAATCCTGCCCTGAAATGAGATCCATCCTTCATGAAATTCTCCCCACTCCACCAAGAGTGTCTTTCTGCCATCCACCTAACCTTGGTAACCTCTTAGTTCATCCCTATGAAATCCCCAAACCACCTTCCCTACCCTCTGGCTCCTACCCTTGTAACCGCCCCCGGTGTAAAACCTATCCCATGCACCCTCCCACCACCATCTACCCCAGTCCTGTAACCCAGAAGGTGTACATGATCAAAGGCAGAGCCACGTCTGAAAGCACCCACGTGATTTACCAACTGACCAGCCTACACTGTGAAGCTTTCTATGTGGGAATGACCAGCAACAAACTGTCCATTCACATGAATGGACACAGGCAGACAGTGTTTGTTGGTAATGAGGCTCACCCTGTGGCAAAACATGCCTTGTTGCACGGCCAGCACATCTTGGCACAGTGTTACACCATCCGGGTTATCTGGATACTTCCCACTAACATGAACCTGTCAGAACTCCGGAGATGGGAACTTGCCCTTCAGTATATCCTCTCTTCTCGTTATCCGCCAGGCCTCAACCTCCGCTAATTTCAAGTTGCCACCACTCATACCACACCTGTCTTTCAACAACATCTTTGCCTCTTTACTACCGCCTCGACTGACATCTCTGCCCAAACTCTTTGCCTTTACAAATGTCTGCTTGTGTCTGTGTATGTGCGGATGGATGTGTGTGTGTGTGCGAGTGTATACCTGTCCTTTTTCCCCCTAAGGTAAGTCTTTCCACTACCGGGATTGGAATGACTCCTTACCCTCTCCCTTAAAACCCACATCCTTTCGTCTTTCCCTCTCCTTCCCTTTTTTTCCTGATGAAGCAACCGTTTGTTGCGAAAGCTTGAATTTTGTGTGTATGTTTGTGTTTGTTTGTGTGTCTATCGACCTGACAGCACTTTTGTTTGGTAAGTCTCATCATCTTTGTTTCTATATATATTTTTCCCACGTGGAATGTTTCCCTCTATTATATATAACCCTTGTGTTTGTTTGTGTGTCTATCAACCTACCAGCACTTTTGTTTGGTAGGTCTCATCATCTTTGTTTTGAGATATATTTTTCCCATGTGGAATGTTTCCTCTATATATATATATATATATATATATATATATATATATATATATATATATATATATAGGGAACCATTCCACGTGGGAAAAATATATCTAAAAACAAAGATGATGTGACTTACCGAACGAAAGCGCTGGCAGGTCGATAGACACACAAACACACACACAAAGTTCAAGCTTTCCCAACAAACTGTTGCCTCATCAGGAAAGAGGGAAGGAGAGGGAAAGACGAAAGGATGTGGGTTTTAAGGGAGAGGGTAAGGAGTCATTCCAATCCCGGGAGCGGAAAGACTTACCTTAGGGGGAAAAAAGGACGGGTATACACTCACACACACACACACACACACACACACACACACACACACACACACACACACATAAATCCATCCACACATATACATCCACACGTATACAGACACAAGCAGACATATTTCACACGCTGTCTTTAAATATGTCTGCTTGTGTCTGTATATGTGTGGATGGATATGTGTGTGTGTGCAGGTGTATACCTGTCATTTTTTCCCCCTAAGGTAAGTCTTTCCGCTCCCGGGATTGGAATGATTCCTTACCCTCTCCCTTAAAACCCACATCCTTTCGTCTTTCCCTCACCTTCCCTCTTTCCTGATGAGGCAACAGTTTGTTCCGAAAGCTTTAATTTTGTGTGTGTGTTTGTGTTTGTTTGTGTGTCTATCGACGTGCCAGCGCTTTCGTTTGGTAAGTCACATCATCTTTGTTTTTAGATATATTTTTTCCCACGTGGAATGTTTCCTTCTATATATATATATATATATATATATATATATATATATATATATATATATATATATATATATATATATATATATACTTCCCCATGTGTTTTTTCAATATGACGAATTAGGTCTACCTCATTTTTACAACAGACTACAGCTGTTGAGTCATCTGCATAGAGGATAGTATCAGACTGGACCTGACATGGCATATCGTTAATATAATACAGAAAAAGCAGTGGCCCTAATATTGAACCTTGCAGAACACCTAATTGAGTGTTTTTCCAGCCAGAGAGAAATTTCTTGCCATTGATGTTAGTAATTACTCTTTGTTTTCTGTTTGCCAAGTATGGTGACATCCAGCTAAGAGATTTGTCTTGAAAACCATAGCGTGCCATTTCTTGGAGAAGTAGATCATGATTTACTGTGGCGAAGGCTTTCAACAGGTCACGAAAGATGCCTGGCACACACATTCTATGATCAAGACATCTGCTGACTTTTGTGACTAATTCATTTATTGCATGGATTGTGCTGTGGCCGTTTCTGAAACCATATTGATTGCCTAAGATAACGCTGTTAGGTGAATTGTGATTTTCGATCTGATCACATGCAGCTCTTTCAAATATTTTTGAGAAAATTGGTAACAGTGAGATTGGCCTAAAGTTGCCCAATTCATCTTGTTTGCCTTTTTTATGTATGGGCCGAACTTCTGCATATTTTAATCAATCTGGGAAACTTCCCTCATCAAAAGATTGGTTGATTATGAAAGAGAGTGGATATGCAATACTGTGGCAGACTATTTTTATTATTTCAGTGGGGACCTTATCCCACCCCGCAGATTTTGACTTTTTTAGGGACATTATGATTTTGATGACATCTGAGATGGAAACATGAGAAAACTTAAAACATGGGCAATTGCTATCTGTCATATTGGGCTTTGTTTTTGGTGGTGAACAGTCACCAAATTTGTTACAGTTTATGAAAAAGTCATTGAATGACTCACAAATGTGACTGGGTTCTGTAACAGCTCTACCATTTATCACTATTTTATAAGGGCTTTTTCTCTCTGCCTCACTGCCAACTTCGCTTCTTATAACAGACCAAACAGCTTTTGATTTGCTTTTTTGCATTTGAAATGAAGTTATTATTTGCAGTACGTTTTGCTAGTTTAACTATTTTGTCAAATGTTTTTTTTTTTTTTTTTTTTGTATGTGCTTACATACTTAAGAAATTGAGGGCTTCGATTTACTTTTGCCTCCATATGGAGTTTCCTCTTAGTAGCACTCTAATTCATTTTGTTACCCAGGATCTACTTTTTTGGGACCTGGTCCTCACTGTTACAAAAGGGAAGCATTCATTGAATATACCCAAGAATTCAGTTAAAAAGTTATTGTAATTGTCACTTGTGGAAGTGTGTTTGCTGACTGTCCACTTGGTTTGGCTTAGTTTTTTGCAAAATACTTCCACATTTTCTTGACTGAAATTCCTACATCTTTTTGTTGTGCAGACTGAATTTTGCTTCGGTAGTGATACAAGTAATGCTTTATGGTCTGATACTCCTAAATCTTAAAGAAACTTTTCTTTTACATAATAATTAATACTACTTACAATATTGTCAATACATGTTGCAGAAGTTGGTGTAATTCTTGTATACTGATCAAAATTGAGATTTAGCCCATTTGTGGCTACTAGGTTCTTCAAGTGTGAAGAAAATTTGTCATCAGTCCTTACATTTATGTTTGAGTCAGCACGTATAACCACTTTCTTGTACAATTTCTCACATTTTAATTTATGTAGCAATGTATCAAACTTATATAAAAATACAGAGGTTATATTGTACTCAGGGGTGGAATATATGCTGATAATTAGTATGTTATACTCTTTTTTAAGTTCTATACAACAACTTTCAAATGTACGTTCTTCATTCAGATGGCTAAAATTGTGTCTGATATCATAGTCTACCATGGAATGAACTAGTATGCAAGAACCTCCATACCCATTGGTCCTACAAAAGCTGGTAGCCAGTTTATAACCTGTAAGTTTATTTAGGAGACTGATATTTTCAGATTTTAGCCAATGTTCATTAAGGCATTTAGTTTCACAGATTGTTTTACACTTCCTAGCAAAATTTCTATATCATAAAGCTTCCTGATCATCTGATGTTTAAGTGCGTAACGAAATTACTACTGCATATATTATTAGGTAGAGGGTCTTTAAAACTAATTTGACTATAAAGTAATAGAACGTCCACCTGAGTGTTGATTGCTTGTTCTGGATTCGTTGTATTGGGCTAAATTCGGAAAGAACTGGCCCGTTCATCAGTTTCACTGTGTGTGAGCATCTGAATGATGAGTAGGTACAGTTTTCTTGACGATAATTTCGGTCTCTGCTGTATGTTCTGAGGCTGGTTCTGGCACTGTCTTATCTTCTGGACGTGATGTTCCTGTTTGAGCTGGCGCTGTGGCTCCGATTTTGAAAATGGTTTCCCGTTTATCCATTTCCTTGGTCGAAACTGGTTGCATAGCAATTGGTTTTCTTGCAACGTCATCATCTTTTTGTATTAATTTCGCTAGCATTTTGCCAACGTATGACTTGCCAGCATTATTATAATGTAGTCCTTGTTTCGTAAACAAACCTCTTGCATCTGGAAGATCAAAAAATGTTACATTTTGTTGGGACTTGCATATTTTGCAGAAGTGTCTGTTAACTTTTGCAAGCTCCAGATTTATGATGGAATTGTCTTGCAGGTCGTATCTGTGAGGCAAGCTAGTAACTATGATGTTCGGAACTTTCAGATCGATTAATGTAGTTTTTAACACTGGGCCGCATGTTTACTCTCATTTCTGTATATCATCATTACTTCTACCCATGATTATGATGGCATCATTCTTAGATAGCTCATTAAGTGCTCTTAATTATCTCAGTCAAAAGTGCACTGGGTTTCGTCATACCTTTTGCCGTGAATAACGTACTGTATTCATTTATTTTTTTGGCAATTTTCTTGGCGTGGCTATCACCAAGTACAACAACTCGTCGTTTGATGTTCACTGGTTTATTTTTCGTATTAGATGTTTTCTTGACTGTGCACTCGATTGGAAATTTTGTCACTGATTTTTGTTCATTATTGTTCATTGTCTTATCACAGTCTTCGTCTAGTGCTGTGAATTTATTTGATAGCGGTATCGCCGGAACTGTACTCAGTCTGTTTATTTGTTTTTTTCGGCACACGCCACGTTTTTTGCACAGAACGACGGTTAACAACACTGTCTTGTGCTAGACGATGATCTCGCTCTATCTCTTTGTATTTCATTTCCAGTTCTTGATATTTCTTAATATTTCGTATTTATAGTCATTAAATCATCTGTAAGCACGCTTATTATTTTTTCTTTTGATTTTATCGTGTCCATTACCTTGTTTTTCGTGACACTCACAACGCACTGACGGCATGTCCAGTCATGTTCGTCTTTTATATATTTTAGATTCACTTTAACACATTTGTCGTGATACCACAATCTGCACTGGATGCATAGGATACCTCTCTTTACCTTTGTTATGCAGATTTTACACACATCACTATCACTTTTTAAGGAAACTGAGACATCGTAGGAATGGCCTAGGATATTGTGGAGGTGTGGAGGCCAGCAGAAAGCAACTGTGCAGGGTGTGGGAAAGATAGTGGGTAGGATATTTCTCAGTCCTGGAAATGGTGAGAATGTAATTAAGTTACTCCACTCCCTAAAGGTACTGAGTCGTGGGGGGAAATGTTCCTGTCTAGTGTTGTGGTAGGGCATTCAGAGGTGTAGGCGACTGGAAAGATAAGGCGTGAGAGATTTGTTTTTGCAAAAGGTTGGGCGGGTAATAATAGTATGCAAAGGGCTCAGTGAAACCCTCAGTGTATTTTGAGAGGGACCACTCATCATTGCAGATGCAATGGCCATGGGTGACTAGGCCATATGAAAGGGACTTCTTGGTATGGAATGGGTAGCAGCTGTCGAAGTAGCAGTATTGCTGGTGCTTGATAGGTTTGATAGGGACAGAGGTACTGATGTAGCCATCTTTGAGATGGAGGTCAACATTGAGGAAGGTAGATTTTACAGTTGAGGAGGACCAGGTGAAATTGATACGGGAAAAGGTGTTGAGGTTCTGGAGGAATGAGGATAGGGTGTCCTCACCCTCAATTCAGATCATGAAGCTGTCACAATTGAATCTGAACCAGATGAGGCGCTTAGGATTTGGGTGTTTTGGAAGGATTCCTCTAGATGGCCCATGAATAGGATGGTACCATGCAGGTGAACATAGCCATACCCCAGATTTGTTAGTAGGTAAAGATTTCAAAGGAAAAATAATTGGGCATGTGGATATAGTTGGTCATGGCAACTAGGAAGCATGTTGTAAGTTTAGAATCTGTTGAGCATTGGGAAAGGTAGTATTCCATAGTGGTAAGGCACTGGACATTAGGGGCATTAGTGTAAAGTGAGGGAACATCAACAGTGACAAGCAGGGTACCATGTGGTAAAGGAACAGGAACTGTGAATAGTCGATGGAGAAAATGTTAGCTATATTTTATATAGAAGGGTAGTTTGTGGGTAATAGGCTTAAGGTGTTGGTCTAGAAGTGCAGGAATTCTTTCAGTGGGATCACAGTAACCAGTCTAAATGGGGCTTCCTGGGTGGTTGAGTTCATGGGCCTTAGGAACATTTAGAA